>NC_091751.1:26024913-26254913 GCF_043380555.1 Nothobranchius furzeri | reverse complement strand
CTACCCTGCGATGGACTGGCAACCTGTCCAGGTTATACCCCGCCCGTTTGTCCACAGACTGCTGGAGATATGCTCCAGTTCCCTGTGACCCAGCATGGATAAGCAGATATTGGATAGATAAATGGACTCCAAATCCTGTCGTTTTCTGCCCCACTCTCCTCCGACTTACTTCCTGAAGCACTTTTTTCCACAGAGAAGAACTCACAAGGCTTTCATTCATACCAGAGACTAAAAACTAACAAGGTGACATGACTGTTGTAAATGTGTTTGGGGTTTTAGCCATAACTGTTTATTTGAAGCTGGATGTTTGAAGAAAAGCCGTGAATTTGAAAAACATATGTGGAAAATATAGACTTCAATGGGGGACCACATTGTCTTTTATAATTTACTTTGACCGCATCAGTTTTATTATGCATTGTGTGTCTACATAATGTTAAAAGAATTCTGATATGGCAATATAAATACCTCCTCCTTGAACTGTCACCTTATCGTGGTGGAGGAGTTTGAGTGCCCTAATGATCCTAGGAGCTATGTTGTCTGGGGCACTTAGTGCCCCTGGTGGGGTCTCCCATGACAAATTGGTCTTAGGTGAAGGGTGAGACAAAGAACGGTTCGAAGGATCTTTCATGGCGGTTAAAACTAAGAGTCGGAGTACCCGGCCCGGAGGGTTACCGGGGTCCCACCCTGGAGCCAGGCCTGGGGTTGGGGCCCGTGAGCGAGCGCCTGGTGGCCGGGCTTTCGCCCATGGGGCCCGGCCGGGCCCAGCCCGAACCGGATACATGGGCTCGTCCAACTGTGGACCCACCACCCGCAGGAGGAACATGAAGGGTCCGGTGCAATGCGAATCGGGTGGCAGACCAAGGCGGGAGCCTTGGCGGTCCAATCCCCGGACAAGAAAACTAGTTTTTGACTGAGGGAGCTGAGTCAGAAAGCCAGGCTCTCGATTTACCGGTCGATCTACGTCCCAATCCTCACCTATGGTCATGAGCTTTGGGTAATGACCGAAAGAACGAGATCGCGGATACAAGCGGCCGAAATGAGTTTCCTCCGTAGGGTGGCCGGGCTCAGCCTTAGAGATAGGGTGAGGAGCTCGGACATTCGGGAGGGACTCGGAGTAGAACCGCTGCTCCTCCGGATCGAAAGGAGTCAGTTGAGGTGGTTTGGGCATCTGGTCAGGATGCCTCCTGGACGCCTCCCCGGGGAGGTGTTTCGGGCATGTCCTGCCGGCAGAAGGCCCCCGGGTCGACCCAGGACACGTTGGAGAGGTTACATCTCCAATCTGGTCCGGGAACGCCTTGGGGTCCTGCCGGAGGAGCTGGTGGACAAGGCCGGGGAGAGGATGGCCTGGAGCTCCCTAGTTGGGATGCTGCCCCCGCGACCCGGACCCGGATAAGCGGAGGAAGACGACGACGACGACGACAATATAAATACGCCAATAAATGGGACAGTCCCAGAAAATAGCCAATGCGTGAAAAGCAGCAGGTTATGTGTTTTAGTTGAAATGAGCACAGCACTTACTTTATTCTGAACTTAGCTTAGCAGACTGCATTCACATGTGGGCATCTGTATATCTTCTTCTCTTCTGCATTTACGTTCAAGACCTTATACTGACACCTAGTGGTTACAGAACACAACAGAACACTGGGCAACACAAATTCAGTAAGACAGCTTTCATTTTGATTTAAGCAAGATCTGTATGATTTTGTGTTTTATGTCTGTTAACCACTGAGGAAGATGAGCAAATACAGACATGAATATCAGATAAAGTATCTGGACTTAACAGTCTTAGGATGGGGAGGGACATGTGGTCTACTCTGACCCAGAGCACTGGAGCACCACAGGGATGTGTCCTTAGTCCTTATCTTTTATTATTTTAATTACTGCTTCTTACAGCAAACATTATTTTATTAAAACAATACGTTATTTAAGGGACATCTTTAGTTGCTGTGACAATCAATAACAACAAGGAGACCAACAAATAGGAGATCCTGTTTTGGGTGTTTTTTTAAACAAGAACCATGACATTAACCCATAGGGCCAATGTCTATATTTAGACACTTCCACTCACATCATAAACGATGTTGGTGTGCCTTTTCACAAACTCTCAGAATTACGGGATTTCACCCAAACAATCATCAGAGATCAAGCTAGTCACAGTTTGTGCCATGGCGCCATTCCACCAATCGGTGCAGGGTTATAACCCGACAAATATTGGTGTGTCTGCAGAGCCAGAAAACAGCTCGGTCTCCTCTCGCGTTTACGGTCAGATCTCTAAAACTAACAATGCTAGGTTTATGAAATCTTCACATCACAAGGTTGATTAGTTGTGCTAAATAAGGATACATGCGTTGTAAATGTTAAACTCAATGAAGTTGGTGAAATCTTAGCATGGAAATCAAATCTGCCATATTTAACATACACCCTGAACAAGGAAAATAAATTATGAATATTTTCTAGTAAAATCTGTAGTTTTTAAAGATTATAATCTTAATAATCATGGTAACAGTAACACCTGTTATGATATTGATTGTATTTTATGAGACTATAAGATTTCTCTGGAAAATGGAGGATGGTTATTGCACCAACCAAACTCTCCATCAGTGATAATGATTAACAGGAAGAAGATGACATCGAGGCAGATCCTCAAATATAACGTATTCTAAAATATTCTAATAATCTATATTTGATCACAAATACTATCTATTGCTCAGTAACTTTTCTAAAATATTTACAGTAATCAGTTTTTATAAAAATATCCTATATTGTTTAACAATTGTGATATATTCTGTATTTTTGAACAGTGATATAATGTTCTAAAATCAGCTAGATTATTTTTAAGTGTCTTATAATTATCTATATTGTTCAAAAATAATGTTTATTTAACTTGTTCATGTGTTTTATTTTGGGTTTTCTTTTACAGGAACAGGGCCAACGTCCATATTTGGTCACTTCGTTTTCACTTATTTTCTGCATGAAAATAAATGTTTTTTTGAAAACTGTAACAACAGAAGTACACTTTGGTTATAGACTACAATAACACACTGGGGTTGAAATTTAAATAATTTAAAGACTTCAATGCCCTAGAAAGGGTTAACCCTTTGATGCATATCCTTTTTTATGGTATCTTTCTTTTGTTTTCATGAAATTGATAAAATAAAGGAAACATGATTTCTTGTTCTCATTGACTCTTTGTTTTGGTTTCAACCGTACGCATATTCTGATCCTCCCGCAGGGTTGGCTTTGTGAGCTTCTGCGGTGGAAAGAAGATCCCTGTCCAGAAAACCGCACACTCTGGGAGAACCTGTCCACGATCCGCCGATTCCTGAGCCTGTCTCAGATGGAACGAGATGCCGTCTATGAACAGGAGAGCAGCAACATGACCTCTGAGAGACTCACTCTGCTCAACACTGACAACACACTGGTAAAGCTGCAAAATAAGCAACAATAATCTACACACAGCCAGTGGTACCTTCAGAAACAAGTCTATTCATTAAAGGGTTTGGGGATAAAACCTGTAAGAAAGTACATGCTAGTGGAGTTCCATGGTTTGCAATGCATATATATACATACATTTATATGCACATATTCATAGCGTTATTATAACGCAGACTCACACCTAAAGTGAAGTGTGAGTGTCTGTGAGTGCATAATGTTTGCCGAGCACACCAGTCCTAAAACAGACAAGAAAACAAAGGTTTTCAACTTTAACGTCTTCAAAAATAACGTGGTCAGTATTTTCTTAGTTTCACATATTTCCTAATCATAAAAACAAGCACTTAAATATTTATAGTTTATTTGTTCAAATTCTGTAAAATGTGAAAGCTTGATTCTTGCCTCAGTTAAACCTTGTGCTGATTTCTCTCAACAGTACCAGCACAGCTCCCCAGTGGTTCACCATCACCACATTCAACCCCATCAAACACTGCAGCCAGAACCAGGGATTCATCTGTCTCCACGGCAACCAGTAGAGTCTGAGGTTGGGGTTGCCTGGGGGCACTCGAGGGTATATTTACTGGGTAGAATCAGCTGCAATGGTGAGAAGGGAGACAGTAAGGAATGGATTGAAGGGGAGAAGGAAAACAAGGCCCAGAGTGCTACTGGTAGAGTGGAATGTGACCATAGAGATATGGAGGAATCTGATAAAGATGGCAGCCTAGCAAAGAAAAGCACAGATGTGGTCGAACAAGGCAGTACAAGTGGGAAGGTTAAGGATACATTGGATATGAAGTGGTCTAAAATCAAGAATGAGAACAAGAGGATGGATGGGGTTTGTTCTGAGGAACACAAAGTCGGGGCAGATGAAATCAGATGTGAAGGCCTTAACATGTCCGGTGATGCTCTGGGAATCTTGCAGAGTTTCATACAGGAAGTGGGCCTCAACCCAGATGAAGAGGCAGTCCACACCCTCTCTGCCCAACTAGGCCTGCCTAAATGCATCATCCGCAGCTTCTTCAACAGCCAAGACCAAGGACAAGCCGAGGACTACATTCAGAGTCCCGTGCACAGTCATGACGACCACCAAGGCTTTGTAGATCTTTCGCTTGCAGACTTAACCACAAAGGAACTGGAAGGCCTTGGAAAATTGGAAGAACCAAAAGAAGTGGAAAAACAAGCCGACAGAAAAGAAACAAGAGAGTTTGCACTGAAAGAATCAGATGCTGCTACTCAAACTATGTCTTCTGTGAAGGAGGAGCAGGAGAGTTAACCTCACGCTGAAGCATCACGGACAGCTTGAACAAATGGTCTCATTCGTCTTTCCCACGCTTTCATACTATTTCAAGACAGAGTCACCGTATTTTGATATCACGTAATACCTTCATGTAATTGCACATAAAGAAATCTAAAGAAACTTTAGCCCTCTGGAGGCAGGCGTTGCAGATTAGCAACAGTTAAAACCTACCTACCTACCTGGTTACTCCACATATGTATTTCATGAGCATTTTTTAACTCATAAGTACCCCTGAAGTAATTAGTTGTTCGTCCTTTTATCAAAACTTATTTTGAGCCTGAGAGGGTTAAGCACTTGAGCAGCAGCAAATGCCTGAAAGAGCTGTGCATCCATTCTATGGGTAGAAAGGAGAGCCCAGAGAAGGTTGAGAAGCCCACTCAGAGTGGGTCTTACACGGACACAGCAAAGAAATTCCATAAAACAGACATAAACCATCAGCCCTTGACCCAGAGACCTTTCTGCTGTGAGGTGAAAATCCTAAGTGCCAAACACTTTAATTACAGCTAAAAGTGAACATTTATTTGTTCAAGAGTTGATTTGCCAAGTGGAAAGAAAGCGGTCACACAGAAAAACTGCTTGACTTCATGTAAATGGATGTGACTGAAGTGATGTTTGATCACAAGCTGTAAAGCACGGTGGTGGAGGAATGATGATTTGGGTTTATTTTTCGGCAACATTAAATCGGCCTTTGTAAATAAAAATCTTACATCACATGTGACATCCCAGTACGTCAGTTACTTGCTGCTAACAGTGGCTCCAAATGTCTACAAATCCAAGTTTGGTCTTGTTTTTTTTTCTGACTTCTGGCTAAATTCATCACTTATTTAATATTTCTTGTGTTTTTATTGGTCTTGGATTGAATTGACCTATTGGACAATGAGGTTTTTTATGATATAATAATGTGATTAAATGTAAAACCATTAAAGAAGAGCATGTTTTTATCATAGATTTTAAAGTTTTATTCAGCATCATTATTGCACTTGAGACACTGATAAATAACTGTGACTGTTCAAAGGTTTGTTTGTGTGGATAGTTGATTTAAAAAAAATCAGTAATAGAGAAAATGTCTTAAGCATATTTTCATTTGTGTTAAAACATTTTATTCTTGTTATGTCATTTTTTTCCACAATGTTTTACATTTGCTGATGTGACATCCTGACATTCAGCTGCTCATGTCTCATGATGGTGCAGCTGACAGAGGAGCATCAGTCTGGATTTTATCACAACATTAAAATATTTTGTAACCACTGGTACGACAAAGTGCTTGATTAGGTAATGAATATGGAAAAGCCTGTAAGACATGATCAAAATGGTAAATGGCCTATCTATATAGCACTTTATAGGGTTCAACAACCCCCCAAGGCACTTTACAACATACACAGCACACACGCTAATTCAACTAAGATTTCATTTCAAATGTTTATTAACAACATTGACATGTTGTGGTGCTTGTTAAAAGATTCGCACATTCCGAGGAGGAGCCAGAGCCGGGAGACCTGGGGATGGACTGTCCAATCTCGGGGGCAGAAGTTGCTGAGGTAGTCAAACAACTACACAGCAGCGGAGTCCCGGGGGGTGGATGAGATTCGTCCTGGGTATCTCAAGGCTATGGATGTGGTAGGGCTGTCGTGGTTGACACGTCTCTGCAACATTGCGTGGTCATCGGGGGCAGTTCCTGTGGAGTGGTAGACCGGGGTGGTGGTCCCCATCTTTAAGAAGGGTGACCTGAGGGTGTGTTCCAACTATAGGGGGATCACACTCCTCAGCCTCCCTGGAAAGGTCTACTCCAAGGTACTGGAGAGGAGGGTCCGATCGATAGTTGAATCTCAGATTGAGGAGGAGCAATGTGGTTTTCGTCCTGGCTGTGGAACTGTGGACCAGCTCTATACCCTTGCAAGGGTGATGGAGGGGGCATGGGAGTTTGCCCAACCAATCCACATGTGTTTTGTGGATTTGGAGAAGGCTTATGACCGTGTCCCCAGGGGCACCCTGTGGGGGACGCTCCAGGAGTATGGGGTGGGTGGCTTTCTGTTAAGGGCCATTCAGTCCCTTTACCAGAGGAGCGTGAGTTTGGTCCGCATAGCCGGTAGTAAGTCGGATCTGTTACCGGTGAGGGTTGGACTCCGCCAGGGCTGCTCTTTGTCACTGGTTCTGTTCATCACTTTTATGGACAGAATTTCTAGGCACAGCCGTGGTGTGGAGTGTGTCGAGTTTGGTGGCAGGAGAATCTCGTCTCTGCTTTTTGCGGATGATGTGGTCCTCCTAGCTTCATCCAGCTCTGACCTTCAGCTCTTGCTGGGTAGGCTCGCGGCCGAGTGTGAAGCGGCTGGGATGAGGATCAGCACCTCCAAATCTGAGACCATGGTTCTCGACCGGAAAAGGTGGCTTGCCAACTGCTGGTCGGGAGAGAGGTCCTACCTCAAGTGGAGGAGTTTAAGCATCTTGGGATCTTGTTCAGGAGTGAGGGTAGGAGGGTTCGGGAAATCGACAGGCGGATTGTTTCGGCGTCTGCAGTGTTGCAGGCTGAGCCGATCTGTCGTGGTGAAGAGGGAGCTGAGACAGAAAGCCAGGCTCTCGATTTACCAGTAGATCTACGTCCCAATCCTCACCTATGGTCATGAGCTTTGGGTAATGACCGAAAGAACGAGATCGCGGATACAAGCGGCCGAAATGAGTTTCCTCCGTAGGGTGGCCGGGCTCAGCCTTAGAGATAGGGTGAGGAGCTCAGACATTCGGGAGGGACTCGGAGTAGAACCGCTGCTCCTCCGGATCGAAAGGAGTCAGTTGAGGTGGTTTGGGCATCTGGTCAGGATGCCTCCTGGATGCCTCTCTGGGGAGGGGTTTAGGGCATGTCCTGCTGGCAGGAGGCCCCCGGGTCGACCCAGGACACGTTGGAGAGGTTACAGCTCCAATCTGGTCCGGGAACGCCTTGGGGTCCTGCCGGAGGAGCTGGTGGAGGTGGCTGGGGAGAGGACGGTCTGGCGCTCCCTAGTTGGGATGCTGCCTCCGCGACCTGGACCCGGATAAGCAGAGGAAGACGACGAAAATTTAAATTATACACAAATTTTATAATCATAAATTAGAAAAGTTCTCCAAGTTTTCTGGTTTAATTATTAATTTTCCATTTCAAGTAGAATTTTAGACCCTTTTTGTGTTCATTATTTTTTTTGTTCTTGTTTGAAAAGGAATAGTAATTTTGTAATCTTTGACCAACACATCTGGTGTAATTGGGATCATTTAAGCTTTTGTCTTGCCTGAGCTCAGCCAAGACCAAAGTCTAATGCATCGTAGAACTGCTCCAATTTTTAGCAAATTCACAGCAAATCTTGCACACAAAGTTTAACACACTTGCATTGCTGTTAATTCGCATTACATGGCTATTCCCAACTGTAAACAAATGTTGTAGCTGCGGCATATCCACAGATTGGGTATTTCAGCTGAAAGAATCATATGATGCACATCTAAATGTTTATAAAATGATGCTACAGGAACTCCTAGGAAGATGTTTAGAGAATGGAATGGCTTGTAGAAGGCATCCCCTTATAGGCTGGGTGTTTACCAATTGTGATAATGGGAATTTACAGGTCATATTCCTGTGGTTACTGGGAAGTTGACAGGTAAGTGAGGGGGGAGTAATTTTCCTCATTGTGATGTCACAATGAGGGAATTTTGGAAACCGCTTGTTTTAGGCATACATTTATAAAGGCAAATACTGAGAATGATGGGCCGGATGCGTTTTCTTATTCACGTTCGGAGTGTTTATAGAGTCGGAACAGTATGTCCCCTTTAAAGTGTGCTCAGAGATCTATGACAACATGTTTTGGTGTTGGGGTGTTCTCAGTTTTTGTCAAACGATTTCCTTTTTCTGTGAACGTGTGAATTGGGAGTTGTTATTTTAGCCATTAGACAATATATTATCATGCTTATTATTGATGTATCACTTGATCTGTGGTTTTCTACTGCCACAGGCCCTTGTCAGTATTTTATGTCTTCTATTCCGTGATTCTTTTATTTCATCAGTGGTTTTTCCCTCTTCATGCCTCTATTTTCTCCATCTCTGCCCCTTGATTGTCTCCCTTTGAAACTCCTCTAATCATAGCTCCTTTAGCAACCAGAGAAATTGCACCCTTCCAACACTGTTTGGTTAGAATAGCTTCACACTACTAGCAATCTGTTTCCATGACAATAGTTTGTCGGGGCCAACGAAAGGCCATGAAAGCCTCGTCATCAGTAATATTAGCTATAATAATGATCATAATGGTGCTCTTCAAATACCTAGCCTGGGATAATGATGGTAATAGTGATGGAGGTCATTATTTCTGCCTTGTGTTACCTCATATTCCGGCAAACGCTTGAATATATCATTTTCATTCACATATTTAAATCAGATATGGTCTCTAATAACTAATTCTGTATTGACTTTTTTCTGCTATAACCACTTTGTTGGGATTTGGAGTCAACTGGTAGCATACTTTGATAAACTTGTTTGATAAAAGGCACTGACAGTTTGAGCTACCTTGTTTCAGGTCAAAAATAACTGTAATAGGGAGCTTCGGCTCATGGGTCCCCGGAACAAAGAAAAAAAAAACGAATGCTTGTGAACGGGGCTAAAAAGCTATTTTCCAATCTCCTTTGCCTTACGCCCTGAGTCATACATATGTTGTACATCGATTTAAACTAAAAGTTACTATGTGCTTTGACTAAGTCTGTCACGTAATATAAGATTTATTAGCTTGTAAAATTCCATAATTAAAAAGGCTACTGGTGGACTAGATTAACAGTTCTCTAAGGACTCGGCTCTCATTCATTTTGATGAACCGTTCAAAGGATTTGATTTGAATAGTTGCACTATTTTTAAATTATTATTTTATTTATTCAAAAATAAATGCTGCATGTAGCCCCATGCAGCATTGACGATGGCAGCACAGGAATTAAGTGCTCACTCCGTAATTGGAAGGTTGCAGGTTCAAGCCCTGCTCAGCCCTTTGCTGTCGTTGTGTCCTTGGGCAAGACACTTAACCCACCTTGCCTGCTGGCAGTGGCAGATTTAGCAATTTGGGGGCCCAAGGCGAACACAGACATGGGGCCCCTTACACAAAATTTTCGACAATCTTACCTTTGACTGGATTTGCGAGACTCTCCCCTCTTCTGACATGAGTTATTTTCCCTTTTAATTGGCCCTCCTCTTTTTTCCTGTATTTCCATCCCTTTGAGCGCTTTAAATATTTGCTCTGCTTTCTTTTTCTTGTCAGTGCTCCTGTGCTTTTGCCTTAGTTTTTTTTTCTTCTATTTTCCATTTTGGTCTATGTTTTCCACATTTTCCATTGTCTTTCCTTTCTCCTTCCTTTTGATGTTTACATTGAAAAACGACGTCACTTTCAGAAGTAAAAATAAAAGATTTTTTAAAGCTAGCTGCTTCTTTCTCTTATTGGAGCCACTAGGAAAACTCCATTTCATGCTTAATGTTTTGACTATCGCTTTGAGTTTGTTACAAACGCTCCCACCTCTCTTCTTCTTATTTGGTGCATTACCGCCACCAACTGGATTGGAGTGGAATGACTACCAATCGCTTCCTATTTGTGCATCGCTGTCTTAATAACCCTCTTATGACCATAATTATGACAGGGCCGCCTGGTTTTTTTTTTTTGTGACTGTAAAATTGTAATAAAAAGTGCAAAGTGTTTGTAACTCTTTTCAGAACAACCTCAGCTTTCAGTGTATGGTTTTTAATTAGAATTTATTTATATTAAAGCCTTTAAAAATCAACTTAAAAGTGAAAAAAGCAAAAAACAGATTTGAATGTTTTACATTTATTACTGAACAGGAATTTCTAAATGACTTGGGCAAACAGTTTGTAATAAACGATTCAAACTTTGAACTGTAATGCATCTATTCTTTAAAAAAGTGTGAACCTTGGTATCTTTTTTGTAGCAGTTTTAAGACCATTTATGTTTGTAAACTTTCAGACGTTTTTCATTTGATGTGGTAGACCTTGAAGCAGTTTCTCTCCAGCTGCAGGCAAAAGTCCCACTCTGCACATCTCACACTGCCATGGGGTGCTTCTCTGGCACACTGTGCACTGCTATACCAAAATCTTGTTTTAGCAAAAATAATTATTTATTGTAAAAAGATAAATAATGCTGGAATGAAGCTGAATCTTACAATTAGCAAATAGCCGAGGGTTGTTCAAATAAAATTAAAAAAAAAGACTGAACAAACATTCATACCCTGGTTCACCGGAGATCTGTCCTTCTTCGTGGTCACTGTCTTCAGATACAAGCCTTCTGGGACACCTAATAAATTGTGTTGGTTTTCTTTGAGACATTTCCATAATTTCATGCCGGCTTTTTATGCTAATTAGCTTCCCAGGTCCATTTTACGCTTTCATCGCGGCGCTGCGCTCCGCTGTGCTCCGTTTCAGTCAGGCTTTACAGCAGGATTTCCATAACTCTGATTGCTTCATACTATAGATCGTTGGAAAGCTGCTTTTATGTACTTTTAAAAACCGTTGGATTTTTTGAATCTGATCAGCCATTCAAAAGTTATAAACCGGAGCATTTTGGATGACAAACTCAGCACGTCTCTGAATCTTGTGTTGTGATTCACTGCGCTCAAGACAGGGAATCCCGGTGGCTACCGTAATGTATTGTATATGCACGAAAAGCCCCATCTTTTCAGCGATTTCTATTTGAGTACCCATGAGCTCTGCAGTCACGTGACCAGTCAGCTGATCTCCAGCACATCCGCCTGATCTGCTTGTGTTTACAAATCAGCAGACTGTCCCGAAACACCAGAATGAGGATCCCTGCATGATCCGAACAGGTATTTAAACATAATTAGCCAGTACTTAATTATTAGCACACACATCTCCACTCGTAGCTGTGCTCGCTTTACTCCTCGTCTGCGTGTTAGCACGATAAAGCTCGTCCTACAACTTTGGCTTGTGTCTGTGTGTGACTCGGAAGTAGCGGGAGGCCCGTGTGATGACTCGTAGACGTGCTAACAGCTTGGCTAGTATCATTAGTTCTTCTCTCCTTGTCATCGGAAGTTATGTTCTGCTTCCAACGGGAGCTTCTGCTCTCAGAATGAAGCATGTTTAGCTGGTTTAGCATGGCTTTAGCACTGTTAGCAGCTCCTTGCTAGCTGAGGCTATCATCCGCATCAGTGCGTCACTCACGGCTCCTTCGGCGTCGCGTTTTGATTCAACTATAAACAAACAAGCAGCACAAGTTATAACCCTCCACGGTTAAAGCTGCGGATGAATCATTTCTGTTCGTTACATATTTTGCCGTTTAGCGTCTGAACTGCTTTGTTTGGACCTGGTCGTCTGCCATTTGGTCTGAGGCAGAGCTGTAGCTGCTCTCTCACTACCTAGAGTGTGTGTGTGTGTGTGTGTGTGTGTGTGTGTGTGTGTGTGTGTGTGTGTGTGTGTGTGTGTGTGTGTGTGTGTGTGCGCGCGTGTGCGTGTGCGCAGAGCAGTGATATCTGCAACACAAGAAAAAGCAATGACGTCTCTATCTAATAGGGCTCCACGTGGTTTGGTCAATGTTGAATCAAGATCACAATTATTAATTGCACGAAGAAACACAATCCAGAGTTCACATTTTAAGGAGACTGCAGGCACTGATTTACGTAAGCAGGAGGCAGAGTTGCACTAGTAGTTAATTAAATGACCTAGTGCACTAACATCAGCATAGGTTACCATGGAAAGGTTTGTCCTTATTTGTGTTTGAATGGGTGAATGACTGATGTCTTGTAAAGCACCATGGAAGATTTTGGGACCCGGTATAAATACTGGCCATTTACCATAAAGCATAATTAGATAAATGAAACTTAATTTTTTTTTAGTTGATCATATAGCATTAAGGAGTGGCTACATATGTAACATGTGATCAATCAGATGTGATAATTCCATATAAATGTGAAATATTGACCTGATTAATTTTTGAACGTTTAATCACTTATTTACTTTTACTTATTCAGGGACCATAAACACACTTCACATTAATTCAGACAGAGTCACAAATGACATGGAAGAGTAGTGCTTCTGTAAGAGCAGAGACCTGAATGCTGTTTGAAGCATGTAAGAGGCATTATTGGAAAATGATGTTGCCATAGATTTTGATACAAATGTACAGCCAGTGTCTTTTTCATTCCTTTTTCTGTTTTACATATCAGCAGCAGATATTTTTCTGTGAAACACAAGGTACTTGTTAGTGAAGCCTGTGAAGAGAGAGGAAACCTTCGTTTGAATTTTGTGATCACATTTTGATTTTAAATCTCTGCAGGAAAAGAACAGAAACACCAACTAAGGACTAATAGAATAATATGAGAACAAATGTTTGGAACATTACTACTGCCTTAGCACCACTATATTTTAGTTTGCCTCTTATGCTAGTTAAAATACATTTTCCAGAATATCCCTTTGTGGTTGTTCAAATGTCCAGTTTAGCTCCAACTAGTTGTATAGGTTATTTGTAGCTTACCTAATGCTGAGAGCTCATTCTGTATTTCTGAGGGTCCAAGCTCGTCCCCCGGCTCTGATCATGTGACGTAAGGCTTCTGAGCTCTCGCTGGGCTCTGACGTCAAGGCATGTGAGTTTATTTAGCTGTGGTGTTCCACTTTGACTCAACTGCAGCTGCAGAAAATCCTGACAGCTCCTCTAATCGTTGAATCCGTATTTGTTTTACCCGTCTAACTCATTTGGATAATGCATTATGTTCTCTTATGTTGGAGTGATTTAGTTTTTAAAAGGAACTCCGGCTATGAGGACGTGTATGTCCTAATAAGCCACAAGTTTTCTGTTGTACCAAACTATGTTGTTAGAAACACATGTAGCGTGGTTAATCTACATACTAGGATTTGTTTGCTTCAGTTTGGGTTAGATCCTGAGAAAAGATCGGACATTAGCATATGAACTTATATTATGCACAAATATCTAAGATATTAATGCAATCGATAGAAGTTCATACACTAACTGTCGTGGTCTATATTTTAAACCAAAGATTAATGTTTAATTTAAGATAATTAAATTTAATAGCAAAAGGAATCTTTGCTTATTCAATAACCAAAATATATACACCATTCTGTGTTTCATTTCAAAGAAGAGTCAGGTTTTTAAAAGTTAAGAATTTATTACTAACACTTTTTAAAATGACAATTTGTAACTGACAATTTGAAACAGCTTGATAGTAAAACTTGTAATTAAAAGCTTTACCTGTGAATGAAAAGCTAAAATGAAATGTGAGGTTTTGGATGCGTGAATGACTCTCAGAAGGTTTCTTTCTGAGAGAGAAGCGCGTACTGGGTGGAAAACGTTGTTTTGCAGCTAACTCAGTTGTTTCTTAGAGAAAACCAGCATCGGACACCATCTGGGTGCTACCTCACCCATCAGACGACCCTCTGTGTGGATCCGGAGGTCAAAGGAGGATGTTGTTAGCCTCGGGGTACTCGATCAGGTAGAGAAGACCCGAGTGGGACCGACTCTGGTCCAAAGTTGTCGCAGGGTACACAGTGTCGAGCTTGCGTCTGGCTTAACTCTGAAGGAGTTTTGCGTCAGCTGGTTACAGGTGCGTTTATTCGAAGCAAGTCTATCGGCGTGACAGAATGCTTAGCAGAGACTTGGGCGGCTGTCCCTCGTCTTCTGGTGGGTTCAAGAACTGACTTTCAGCTGCGGAGATTTGATTTTAACAAAACCTCACAACACGCCCTCAGCGTCAGAAAGCTTGATGTCATGAAGTAAGGACGTGAGGAGGTTACCTTTACCCGGGATTCACCCTCTGCATGAGGTGGTTAACGTGCAAATGACCTTCTGGTTTACTGAACACACATTACTGATTATCATAATAATAATAATAATAATTATTACACAAAGCATAATAAATCATTCCATTAATTAAATGCATTTATACTGAACCAAGATGATTATTTATGATGATTGTAATAAACAGTAATAAAGTCAAAGAGTTTATTAAAATTATTATTTAAAAATTATTATTTTAAAATCTTGAAGTGTCCTTCATCTTGGGACGGAACAGCAGCAGATAAAGATGGCAGACATCACGGCTCCTGGGTTAATCTGTGGGACAAAGTTACAGCTCGACCCAGCTTGACCCAGCTGGCAAAGTGTGACCTTTGGTTCACAAATTAGAGGCCATTCATGACGCTACACACACAAAATATTGCTTTTTATTTATAAATCTATAATATTTAGTACGTTTTTGGAGAGTAGGCACCATGTTGGCAGGCAACAAATGTAAACAAAATGAACGGGATCGGCTTGGATTTTACTTTGTCAGAGTTTACTTCACACTTTAAAACCGAAGAAATCGTTTTATATAGTCAGAAATTAAATAGACTAAACATCTCGGACCCTTACCGTGCCCCTGGGATACTTTTTAAAAACGCCAGAAGCTGTCGGAGCGGACTTCTTACCGGACCTGGCTGGGGAACCCCTTGGGATTCCCCCAGAGGAGCTGGCCCAAGTGGCTGGGGAGAGGGAAGTCTGGGCCTCTCGACGCTACTGCCCCCGCAACCCGACTCCGGATATGCGGATGAAAATGGATGGATGGATGGACAAATAACAGATTTACATGTAAGTAGTTTAAATAGAGTGCTTTGCTGTTTGAATGTATAAACTGAACGCCAAGAGAAATCACTAGTCTGATTTTTTTCCGTGAATAAAATAAAAATGTCAGGCAGGAGCGTCTCAGGATCTGGCTGAGATCTGTCTCAGTGAGACACTTTGAAGCTGACAAAAAAACTTACAAAATTTGAGAAAATTATTAGTGTACTATAAAAGATGTGGTCGGTGGAAATTTCTGTTTCAAGATTTCATAAATCATGCATTTAACAGTGCTCAGATGCCATTTCAGACCTCTGAAACGTCTCATCGCCATTCAAAAACTGCTGCACCTATTGGAAAAATTCAAAAAATGTAAGCGGCAGAACGCTTTGGTGGTCATCTGTGTGAATTTTTGTGTGCCCACCATGAATTGTCTAAAAGCTATGATGAGAACATTTTAGCTGTCTGAAGCCGATCGGAGGAGAAAATAGGTGCTTTTATAGGACACACCATGCCGGCATATCGGCGTAATATTACCGCAATAGTATGTCTATAAATGCGCCATGCCGGCACGGTGTTGCGCGAATATTGCGGCATTCGTTCCGCCTCGCTTGGTAATAATATTGCTGCATCTGCCCCTCGCATCTGACTTTTAAACACGTCAGCCCTGCTAATCCCTTTGGAGCGACTGTGGGAGGCTCCCCCGCAAAAGAGGGTGGTCGTGTTAGTCACGTGTACTGCGCGCCGGGTGCCGGCCAGAAGGAAAGCCGGCTGGACGGACGCGGAGACCATGGAGCTTTTGGCCATGCGAGCGGACGAACAGATTAGTCGCCTTTTTACGGGGACGGTGAGAGACAGCCATCTGTTCGACAGAGTGGTGAAAACACTGGCTGAGCGTTTAGCGGGACAAAAAGCAGGTCACATCAAAACTAAAGGTCCTGAAAAAGAAATTTCATCAGTCTGACATGTCTTCCGTCTGACGCTGAATGCACGACCCTGTACGTCACATGCGGGGGGGGGGGTCGGGGGGGGGGGGGGGGGTTGGGTTGCCGCCCAGCGACCTCCCTATATCCCGTCTTGGTTGGAGAGGTGTCTGATGGCAGTATATTCTAGCTTCAGCTTTGCTTCTATAAATGCCAAAATCCTCCCCAGGGTGCCGCAGCAAATCCTGTTTGGAAAACGCTATGGTCCTATAAAAACAGCTAATGAGACAGAGTCAGGGTCTCTCGTCTTTCTGAGGTTTGTAGAGAAAGAACCATAAGACTTAAGGGCAAAGTAAAACCCATTCTGAAAAGCTGAGGAAAAATTCCCACTTTTTGAGATATAATTTTGTTTCGGTACTCCAAACGGTCTGGGTGATGGAAAGAGTTGTTTCCAGAAAAGGTGAAGTTCGAGTGTGGAATTTTCAGATTAGAGTGGTGAGAGACATTTTTTAAATTTTGAATATTCTCAAAGAAATGAATAAAACGGCCACGAATTGTAGCTCAAAACGAAGGTATATCCGTTAGCTGCAAGCCAGTGTGCGTTTCATTTCAATCGGACTTAAGGTTTTCTCAGGACAATGTTAAAAATTGGAGCAAAGGAGGGCCATTATAATTTTTGTGATTTTTTTCTGAAAATCTCAAGCCGTACCTCAACTTCTACCTGTGATTTTAGAAAAACTGTAATAGTTACCAAAACGATTTTTTAACCAGTAATAGCTGAAGGACTTGAGAGTTTGTTGAAACTTGAATGAAGTCTCTAGGTTAAAGTTAACCTATAAGAGTAAGAGTTCAAAAAAATTGAGCTGAAAATTGAGCTATCCCATTCATTTCAATGGGACCAAAACTCACAGAAAAAGCTGAATATCTCAAAAAGTATAAATTATTTTAATGCCAAAAGTCATTGCCGGCATACGCTGAACGAGCTGAACGTTTCGATACCAAAATTGTGTAAATAGTTGAATTGTGGAAGTAGTTAAATGCCAAAAAGATGTACGGAAGCAGAATAATAAAGAGAAACGGGAGAACAATAGTTTTACAGCATTCAAACAATTAATGTTAGTTCTTGATGATTGGTATATTTATTTCTAAAGGCACAAAAGACCGTAAAACTTAATAAGAATAATAAGAATACCTTTATTAGTCGCTCATTGGGGAAATTGCAATTTTGCAATGGCTCAGGTATAGCAGGATAGCAGCAGTAGCACACAAGATATTGCACAAGAGTAGATAGTAATAATAAGTTCAGATAATTATTGCACATGGTAATGAGAGTAGTAGTTATATTGCACATGTTTTTAAAAGAAGATATTTGCAGTGAAAGGTTACAGATGTATGGCTTCTATTAGCAGTGACTATTATAGAGTAACAGCAGCAGGGAGGAAAGATCTGCGGTATCTCTCCTTCGTACAGCGAGGGTGGATCAGTCTGTTGCTGAAGCTGCTCTCCAGAGTAGACAAGGCATCCCGCAGGGGGTGTGACTCATGGTCCAGGATGGATCTGAGTTTTGCCAGCACACTCTTGTCCCCCACCTCTCGTAATGAGTCCAGAGGACAGCCCAGGTCAGAGCTGGACTTCTTTATCAGCCTGTCCAGCTTCTTTCTCTCCCTCTCTGTGATGCTGCTGCTCCAACACAGCACACCATACAGGATTGCTGATGCCACCACAGAGTCGTAGAAGGTCTTCAGGAGTGTCCCCGTCACCCCAAAAGACCGTAGTCTCCTCAGGAGGTGGAGCCTGCTCTGGCCCTTCCTGTACAGTGAGTCTGTGTTGTGAGACCAGTCCAGTTTGTTGTTCAGGTGAACACCCAGGTATTTATAGGAGTCCACTCTCTTGATGTCCGTTCCCTGGATGTTCTCTGGTGGGGGGGACTGCAGGCCGGCGTCTGTGAGGATCCACCACCATCTCCTTTGTTTTCCCTGCATTGATCAGGAGGTCGTTTTGCTGGCACCAGTCGACTAAGTCTTGCGTCAGTCCTCTGTGCTCCACATTGTTGCTCTTTTGGAATAAAACCAAGAAAACCGAGTAATACTGGAATATTTTCCTCTTTCATATTTGTGATTTCGTTCCGATTACTTAGTGGAATAATGTTGTTTTCATGATAGAAGAAAGAGAGGATAAACCACTGGCCAAGGAGCACAGTAGTTTTTGAGCATAGCAGATGTTTCCAACAGAAAAAAAGGCCATGCATTATTTATATGGGATCATTTCTAATTCTGTGGCGTGTACAGCCAGATTACTGAGCCGTGGTTCATTTATGTAGTTAATAGGTTTAAGAGATGCCTTTGTTTTGTCATTTCCTCTATTAATAATGGAGAAGAGAACACATTGGTGTATTGGGCAAACCCATTTTCACGAACAAGGAAGTTGTTTAAAGAATGAAACTGCTTAAACCAGATTGGGGCGTCTTGTAGAGAAAAAGTCCTCTGAAACTTGGCAGATCATTTTAGGTTTGCTTTGTAGGGTACTACGGCAGTCCCAATTCATGTCATATACTTTCATACTTTTTAATGGAAAAAGACTTACTAGAGTTTAGGAGCAACTCTACTGCCTTCAAACAGTTCTTGTTCTAGTGATTAAGGCTGCACGATATCAGGAAAGCCTGCATTGCGCGATCACAATGATTCATATTGCAAGGATGATATGACTTGCAATAAATACTTTACTCAAGAACAAAAAAAATCTGAATCAAAAAAGTTAATAAATTTCAAAATATCAAAAATGGGAAAAGCAAAAAGTGTGATCAAAAGATGCGAGAAAGGGGAAAATGAACAAGGAAAGGTAATCGATCCTGGGAAAAGTAGAATTGGCAGAAACAGCAGAACGTAACACCTGGGGTGTTTCTCAGTGTCAAGGCGTAGCTGCTGCGTTCTCCTGATCTGCCATCCTTTTGAAAATACTGCACTGTATTCTGGGGAATTTTTAATCAAGGCCAGGCTACAAGACACCCCCCATGTATCCTTGGTCACTAGTTAACCAGCTAACAAACGGAGAACAGATGCCTCGGGAGAACATGAACATTGGACACGCCTTGGTGTTTCCTGATGGCGTGTCTCCTAGGCAACTGGGGCAGGATCAAGGCGAGGTTCCTTGACACTGAGAAACACCCCAAGTGTTTGCTAGCCATCCAGATTAAGTGCCGTCCACCTAGGGGGCGGGGATTTAACGTTTAAGAACCCATCAGATTGGCCAAATGGTTGAAAAGCTCGATTTTGATCTTTCAAAAATTTCATGCTCCGTTTGACTGACAAAATGCATTATGTGTAGAAAACATTTGAGCTGAGCAGTCATTATGTTTTTGCTGTTTTTCGTGATATGCGCACTGTGCGTGCCGAAATTGCCATTACTATACATTTGCAACATACAGGGAGCCTAAGTCACTTCTGCACCAAGAACGAAAAAATGAATGCAAGTCAATGGGGCTAAAAACGCTATTTTATAATTCTGCTTGTTTTGTGCCATGGATTTCACATATGATGTCCATGAACTTTAAAGACACATTTTGATACCAAGAACGTGTTTATTTTCAAACAGGGGGAACGCTATTTTAGGTTTTGTGTGAAAATAAGTCCAGGACTACAAATGTGCTTCACGAAAGTGATGTCATTGAGCCAAACATGAAGAAAAGGGCTGTAAGTTCAGCAAACTTCCCACAGGAGGAAAGAACCACCATAAATCTGGTCATGTGGTAAGTTGCAGCTACGCTAGGGGAGAGGAGAATATGTGGTGACGTCACATATGCGACGTGCCGATTTCTAGTTTGTAGTCATGCTAATTACGAACTTTTACAAGCTAATAAATCTCAAAGTACGTGACTGGCGTGGTCAAAACACCAATCATTAGTTTTCATTAAAATTGCAGCACAACATATGTGTGATCCAAGGCGTAAGGCAAAGTGAATTAGAAAATAGCGTTTTGTGCCCGGTTCACTTGCATTAATTTTTTCATTCTTCCTGGGACCCATGATGCGGAAGTGACTTAGGCTCCCTATTGTGGAGCCCTACTAATGGTGTGACGTTAACGAACTACTCAAATCTTTTGAACGACTCTTCAAAGTAAACAATGAGAGCCGAGTCCTTGTAAAGAACCGTTCATATTGTCTTCCGGTAAGTTTTTTTTACAGAATTACTTGTCCACGAAAAGTGTCGCTAACTCTACATATTTTTTTTTTCTCTTTCATTTTCATTTATTGACATTAAAATAAAAATACAGAACTAAATTGCTACAAGCCAAAATGAAAGAGGGGACAGAAAGAAGAAAAACTTATGTTATCTGCCCCTTTTAACTAAAATAACATTAATACAAATGAAACAATCATATGATTCTTAAAAAAAATTGAACAATATAGTCCCTGGACTGGTTGGCAGACACAACCTCAACCCATGAATTGAAAAAAAAGAGAGAAAACAAGTTACACAGAAAGAAGCATAAAGTTATAGACCTATATACATACATATATACACATATGAATACATAGACTTGTTTCCTTTTTTTTTTTTTACTTTCATCCCCCCAACCCCCTCCCCTCACGCATTTATCTAACAGATCTATATAAGTTTATCATTTCATTTTTTTTCTCTTTTTTGAAAGTCAATATTGTTTTTGCATTCTTGATTTCAGTGTTTAATTTATTCCACATTTTAACTCCATATATGGACTCACAATGTTCCTTTATGAGTATCCGATGTCAAGGTATGTTAAATAATTCATGTCCTTTTAAATCATATTTACTATGTCTTTTTGTAAATCTTTTGATTAATCCTGCAGGTACGTTCCTTTTGTTTACATTATACATAAATTTTAAAATATTGTAGTCTACCAGATCATAGAATTTTAGTGTTTTTAATTTTATAAATAAGGGATTGGACGGATCTCTGTAGTTGCTCCTTGTGATTATTCTTATTGCTTTTTTCTGTAAGATGTAAATGGAATTTGTGTAAGTTTTATATGTTGTTCCCCAGATTTCAATGCAGTAGTTCAGGTATGGTATGATCAGTGCGTTATATAACAAATATAGTGAATTATTATCAAGCAACCATTTTGCTCTATGTAACAGTGCAATAGTTTTAGATATTTTAATTTTGACACTGTTTATATGCAGTTTCCAAGACATTTTTTCATCAGTGATGACTCCCAGATACTTGACTTCTTTAACTCTTTTAATATTAATCTCATCTATATTTTAAAAAATTTCATCATTTGAATATGTATTACTAAATATCATAACACATGATTTATCACTGTTTAATGATAGTTTGTTCCCATCAAACCATAGTTTAATTTTTTTCCTCTGTTTGTATCACTTCTATCATCTGCTCAACATTATCTCCTGAATAGTAAAAGTTGTATCATCTGCAAATAAGGTGCATTTTAATATATTGGATACCTCAACAATGTCATTTATATAAATGATAAATAGTTTAGGGCCCAATACCGACCCTTGTGGTACACCACAAGTAATGTTATTTCTTTGTGATTTTGTGTTGTTTATTTGAACATATTGCTGCCTATCGGTAAGATAACTTATTATCCATTTTAAGGCCATCCCTGTGATGCCATATTTACTAAGTTTTTTAATAAGACTTTTATGATCCACTGTATCGAATGCTTTTTTAAAATCAATAAAGATACTTATGAGATGAGTTTTTTGTCAGTGTTTATGTCTAGGTATGTCCTCAAACGCTTGTGCATGCTCTGTGACTGACATGTGTATGTAAGCGGATGTATTGGTTAATGGTGAACGGCAGTCAGTTCAGATTGCACGGGGCTTTACGGGATGGGGGACAGCTTTGCAATAAATAAGAGACTTTGATTTTGATTGATTTCTAAAAGAAATGGTACACAATTCCTGAAAGGGGGAAAACTCCAGATAAGACACCCAATGAATTGGAAATGGCTCAAATTTGGTGTCAGGTCAGAGTCATTCATTAACTGAGCTTTTTAGCTTTTGGATTCAAACCTTGCCAAAAACAATTTAAAGTCAAGTCAAAAGTCTTGTAAACCACCAGACAGACCTTAATTAAAGTAAGCATTTTTTGTAGGGCTGTGTAATTCAGGAACAATCAGAATACTGATTATTTAGGTCAATATTTAAATGACAATTATTAAAGAGAATTTCTCTATCGGGTGGAAATCAATTTGTTTTTCTTCCCTTCCTTTGACAACAGCAGACCTCACTGCAGTGCAGCTCGTACAAATAATAACATCAAGGCCTGTCCCGAGCACTAGGTTGTTTATTTTGATCCATCATTGGGCCCTGAGGTGGTGCTGAATGTTAAAACACCTCAACATTAGAATGAACAAACTGGAAATCAATACAGAGAAAACTAAATGTATGAAAGTTGGAAATAAATATACACTACAGATGACACCTAGACTGCGTTTGAAGCTAGGTAATATGGAGATAGAGCAGGTAGAAGAAGCAAGATTGTTGGGGGTAATTTTTGGATTCTAGATTGTCATGGACTAGTCACATAAATCATGTCTTGCTGAAACTTGGAAGAAGTATGGGCACAGTCAATTATTGTTGTAAATTTATTCCTCGTTTGCTGATAAAAACTTTAGTTGAAACATTAGTACTGTCTCATTTAGATTATGCATGTTATTTGGTCTAATACAAGTGAACTGATTTTATATGAGTTACAAGTGGCACAAAATAAAGCTGCACGAATTGTTCTGGGTTGTAAGTATAGAACAAATGTAAGTATGATGCACGATAGGTTGGCCTGGTTAACAGTGAAATGTAGATTAACGTATTCACTGATAACATTTATAAGAAATATAATAACTACAAAAATACCTAGAATAATTTATGACAAGTTATCATTTTTTTGGACAATCATGATTACATGACGAGACAGACAAGTGACATAAGGTGTGCACTACCGCGCTGCAGAACTAATCACAGGCAAAGAGCGGTTTATTACAGAGCCGTGGTTGCATGGAATGCCATACCTAGACTTTTATTATTAGAGAATAACAGAAGATGTTTTCAAAAGAAGTTAAAGCTTTTTTGTTTACACAACAGTAAGTTTTGCACAATGAATTGTAAATGTGACTAATATGACAGCTTCTATAATTTTTGTTTGTTATGGATGTGATGTGATATGATTTTTGATTCTTGGATATATTTATTTATTGCTCTGTGTAAACACTCCATATTTACTTATTTAGATTTTTCATGAACGCTGAAGTGTGTGGTAACTTACTGGTATATCATTATTGCAATTGAGCTAGTATGATTATAATGGAGCTCCTGGAGTTTGTTGTTGTGGGGTGTGTGTGTGTGTGTGTGTGGGGGGGGGGGTGTAAAATATTTGTAATGAAATTGGAAGAGACCTCAGGAAGAATAGCTCCACACTAGGGTGGGAGCTAATGAGGTTCTCAATAATATAAAAAAAACAACATGCAAGAAATTTCCTCTGGCGAAGACACAGACGGTGTTGAAACATTAGTCGAGCTTGCGCAAGCAAATTGTTAAACTGGTCAGTGGTTGGAAGACACGCAGATGATCTTGATTTCATTGAAATTATCTTTATTATCTCAGAATTACTACAATTTATATTCTTCTGTGTTGAACAAAGCCTGATTAACTGGTGCATGAATTTGCCTGATGACTTAATTAGCTCAGCTGGAACATCAGCTTCTCAAACACTTCCTGGTCATCTCAGCTAAGTAATGTCAGTGTTAAGGAAAACCTTAAGGTGTTTCTTTTAGGTGGCCTTTAGTACACCGACTCACATTTAACACCTTTGTTTTTGTTCCCAGCTTTCAGACGCTTGGTTTATTGTTGTGTTGACTTCTTTCCACAGAAACTTCCTGTTCTTCTGAGTCGTGACTGAGGAGGGTCCCAAAGCTGTGAAAGTAAGTACTCAGGTCAGACGTGCAACGTTTAGTGGAAAACATTTTTAAGATTTTAATACAGACTAAAGGCAAAGTTCATTTAATAAACCATTAATGGGGGAAATTGACATAAATTAATGGCTGAAATACCGAAACGCATTGAAAGTCGGGGTTCAGATGAGTTAAAGAATGAGTTAGAGATGAGTCTGAATCATGAAGGACAAGTCGGAGAAATTAGCTTTTGAGTCTTATTTCCTGATATTTAGACATTTACCTCGGATTGGAAAACAGCAATATGACTCCACCACTGAGTGTGTGCGCTGCAACGTTGATGTTTTATTTTCACAAATAACACAAGCCTGGAGGAGTTCTGCTGTGTTGTGGGGTTGCTAATGCTAACAGTTAACTTCGACTAGTGATGAGACATTCTCTGCCGTTTCCTGGGCGCTAAATCAGCAACAGCCTTCCCTGTCGTGAGTCAAGATGGGTGAGTCCATGAATGTTAGTGACAGTGTGACGTACGTCTGTCAGGATTTCCTAATCCTAGAGTTTCATCGTCTATTTTCTGTCAGAGCTAATGCAGGAGATAGGTGTAGGCGACTATTTTCATGTTCAGCTTGCACGAAACACAGAGTGACCCATTAGAATCAGACATAATATTTAAAACATTTTTAGTGATCCACACCATCAAAGATGCAGCATGTAATAATTATACAGTAAAATAATTATAAAAGAGTCTTAATGTCTCAGTCATGTTGGATTGGGTGACATTGAAACAGATTTCCTACTTAGCCGGTTGAGGGATTGTCAGTTTTTCACCTTTCAAATTGACATAAGAGGGGTGTAGTCTTTTCTCTCTGTCCTGCCTTCATACTTCCTGGTTCCAGAGCCAATCATATTTGAGCCCACAAGGTTGCCAAGTCTCTGAGAGCATTTGTAATTCAATAGCGGCGGACAAAAAAGCAGCGGCGTTGTGGAAAGCATGTCAGCCAGTAACAGGAGCAACCCATAAGTTATTTCTTGTACCTCTAAGAAGCCACGGCATGTTTTTGTTTTACTCCAATATCGGGTGAAGCAAACTAGAGGCTAACGTTGCGCTAAAAATGCTAACTGTGAATTAACAGCAAATAGTCTGCTCTAAAAATATCTCAATCTATTTTTTCAACTTCTTGGAGATATACCATCCCCGTTAAAGGCTGTGTGATATGACATCTCATCCCAGTGACCATACGTAGAGATAAAGCATATTTTCTAAATCCTGTTGTGATTAGTTTTGTTAGCCAAAACTCTAGCTCCATTCCCCTCGCTCACCTAAGTGGCAGTGCGTAGTTTCCTGCCGCTGGGGTGCTGTACACTCTAGGGTAGTTTTGCACCATATCGTTAGTGTAAAATACATTACAGACAATGTTGTTACCTGTGGAGCAGATAGCATGTAACCTCGGCGTGACTCCTAAGACAGTTGATTCCATCGAGAAAATACAATGCCGTTTATACCATACCGTAGTTTATTTATATAGCACGTTTAAAACGCAGCATGGGAGCTGCCCAAAGTGCTGCACAGGCTAAAACAAAACACGACCAATCTAAGGAACTGAAACAGAAGATAAAATATTGTTTTTGTCGCCGTACTTCCCGTATCTTCTCGGGGTCCTGCGCCTGCCAGTGATGTCGTCATGCTACGGCATCGCCGCGCGGCTAAAATATATTGCACCTCTTTTTCCATTCGGTTCTTTCACATATGCATTGGAAAGAGTTTAGCAGTATGTTATTCATTTTGTGTTTCTTGCTGACTAAGAGTTTTTAAATGTGGTAACGTCACTTCCGTAAGTTGTACATCCAGCCAATCATCTGGTGTGATGTCATCGACAGGCGCAAAAGGAAACATGGAGTCTAATATGGTGTCCCCCAAAGACGTTAGACTCAAACACTATTTAGACTAGGAATGGACAATATATCGGAATCAATATCGGTATCGGCAGATGTAGTCATTTTTTAACATATCGGTTCGATAAATTAAACCGAACCGATATTTTTTCCGTCTCGTCTCCATTTGTTTGCCTGTTTCAGAGGGTGAAGGGGGTGATGTGTAGTTGTTTAGTCATGTGAACAGTGAATGAAATAATCTCAGAACCGTAATCTGTGTATTTGTGTTTTCTCTCTCTCTGTAATCGCACTTCAAGTCATGCAGCACCCCAATTTTGAGACTCGACACCCGCTCCAGACAGAGGAGCAGCAGGAGACGGGTTTTGATCCGCTTCACAACTTCAACAAGAATCGCAGCAGTACGTCAACTCCTGGTGTCAAACCGTAAATTTAAATATCCTCCTGGGCCTGTTAGTTTAAATGAGGGGTGTTTTTTAGGAGACGTGGAAATCTGACTTGACTGGGGTGTGACTCAGACGTGACGAGCAAAGCCTCTAGGTGTTTTTGTGTTTATGAAAATCTTATAGCGAGGCACGTTGTGGAGCTGACGAATATTCTGAGTGTCCCTGTAGAGTGATCGACTTCCTTTAGCTAACGCTGACAGACAGCTCTCTGACTTGGATGCGTGTTCACCTGCAGGCTAAATTAGATTTATCATTTCCAGTAAAGAGGAAATACGGAGCTTTACTTTACTGTGTCATGCCCTTTTGGCTTACGGCTGTTTTCTGCTCCACTTCTTCTCTTTGGGGGGGGGGGGGGAAGCCTCATAATTACACCTGTTAGGTCAACTGGAGTCGATAAAAACATCTTTTTCTTTTATGTTAATGATCCTAAAATGAGCTAGCGTTGGCAGGTATTGAATCCTCTTTTCTCGTATTATCAGGAGGATCTCTTGAAAGCAGCTCAAACTCACAGTGTCAGTCCACCTTCCATTCTTACAGGTACGTTCACCATGTCTGCTACCAATTGGCGCTTTAGATGAGAAACTGTCTCCACGTTGTTTCAAGAAGCTCATAAATCTCCCCACCCCCCTCCCCCACCCCGTTCAGGAAAGAATGGGATGACTTGTTCCTGAACAGTAATTACCTGGCCAGGATCCGACAGGCTGGCATCAGCGGGCGACTGAGGAGCAGCCGCTTCCGAAGTGTGTGCTGGAAGGTAACTGCTGAAGGGTTTTGGTCAGTTTATTTCCACAGAAGGACGTTCTTTTTAAATGAATTTGGGTAAAGCTTGAGCTCAAAGTTTAAAACGATGCTCTATTTGTGTCAGACTAAAAGAAACGTATTTGTTTATTTCAATGAGAATGTTTCTGTCCACTGTGTGTCTGCAGATATACCTGGAGGTTCTTCCTGAAAATAAGGGGCAGTGGATCAACAGGACCAAGGAGCTGCGGGCCCAGTATGAGAAGATCAAAGAGACAGTAAGTGGGCCATTTACCAGATGTGAGTCATTTCACAGTAAAAATGAGAAATTACAAGTTACATTCCTGCTTTCTCTACCAGCAGCATCATCGTTATATGGATATTCCACCCAAAATTTACATTTTGTCTGTTGACATCATTCCCCATAAGTGGGGTAAACAGTTTTTAACCAGCCCAGTAATTCTCCTGACCTGGCTGTCCTCATTTAGCTTTAGTTTAGCATAAAACACAGTAAGTGAATGGGTCCAGCTAGCATTGTGAGTAAAAGCGTCCTTAAAATCACTCGGTAGCGATCCTAATTCTGCTTGGTGACCTAAATAATCAGACTGACTGCAAGTGATGATAATTAGTAACATAAAGGAATCACAGATGCTGTTTTAGACTTGGGACTACTTTATGTCAAAGCACAGCTGTAAGCCTTTACAGCAATCCTCATACTAAGCAAGCATGTAGCGACAGTGGAGAGGAAAACTCTTAACAGCAAGAAACATGTGGCTGGGTGTTTATAGAGGCAGTAGAGACTCATGACAGCACAAAGAAAAATGTCATATTTGCATAATAAGTCCCCTTTAAAGCTATGAAAAAGTCCTCTAACTCAAGGGGTGAGCCTGTGTTGCTTCTACACATTTCGAATAATTTAGTTATCAGCATCCTCATGCCGACACGTAACCTGTTCTGTTTTCTGTAGCTGCCGTATCAAAAGAAGCCATAAGGAAGACACCGTAACAAACCTAACATATTCCACTTTTTGTTGCTTAGAAGATCTCACTGTGTTGTACTGAAGTGATTCTACTTAGCAACAAGGAACTGAATAAACCCAGTTACTAGCATGCGTTTTGAAAAAGTTAAACCATACTATAGTGAAGGAATCAATCATTGTTTACTGTTCTTTGATATTTCTTACAGCATATCACTAACCCCCGCAAGGCGGCCGGCCAGCAGGACCTGGTGGTCAACAACCCTCTGTCTCAGGATGAAGGGGTGAGGCTCTGGGCATGTGTACATGTTCTAATCCTTTTAGCCTCTGTTATGTTGGGGTCTGATTTTTATTCATGACTGGCGGTTATTAGCGTCAAACACAAGACCTTTTGTTAGTTAATGTAATTATTTTAGAAATTATAAACGTGCAGGTCGTGTTATTTTCCTTTAAACAGTTTTTGGATTTAGTTTAGTTTTTCATTAAATTGGTGGCATTTGGAGAGCTGCGTCAGTCACATGAACTCTTGGTGCTGAGTTAACGCTCGACTCTTCCTGTTGATGGATTCTCATTAACTGATGTGCTGATATGTGAATAAACAGAAAATTAGAAACGGGTCAAAAATGGAGTCTGAGTAGATTAGGTTTACTTTCTACAAGCTTCTGATTTCTTCTGCGTTTGTTTTGTTTTCCTGTGCTTTCAGAGCTTGTGGAACAAGTTCTTCCAGGATAAAGAGCTGAAGGGGATGATCAAGCAGGATGTGTTTAGAACGTACGTGGATCTACACCTCCCCCGCTTTTCTGAGCCTGTTTTTTCTGTCGTTAGCATTGAGGAATGATCTTTTCTCTTCATTTGCCAAAGATTCCCTGAGATCCGATACTTCCAGGATGAGGATGTGAGGACCAAGCTGACAGACATTCTTTTCTGTTATGCCAGAGAAAACGAGCAGTTACTGTATAAACAGGTAGTGTGAGTGTACACGTGTGTGTGTGTGAGTGAGTGTGTGCGCGCGCGTGCGTGCGTGCGCGTGCGTGCGTGCGTGTGTGCGTGCGTGCGTGTGTGCGTGCGTGCGTGTGCGCGCGTGCATGTGTGTGTGCGTTTGTGTGCGTGCGTGCGTGTGTGTGTGTGTTTGTGTGTGCGTGCGTTTGTGTGTGCGTGCGTGCGTGTGTGTGTGTGTTTGTGTGCATGCGTGCGTGTGTGTGTGTTTGTGTGTGCGTGCGTGTGTGTGTGTGTGTGTTTGTGTGCGTGCGTGCGTGTGTGTGTGTGTGTGTTTGTGTGTGCGTGCGTGCGTGTGTTTGTGTGTGCGTGCGTGCGTGCGTGTGTGTGTGTGTGTGTGTGTGTGTGTGTGTGTGTGTGTTTGTGTGTGCGTGCGTGCGTGCGTGCGTGCGTGTGTGTGTGTGTGAGTGTGTTTGTGTGTGTGCGTGCGTGTGTGTGTGTGTGTTTGTGCGTGCGTGCGTGCGTGCGTGTGTGTGTGTTTGTGTGTGCGTGCGTGCGTGCGTGTGTGTGTGTGTGTGTGTGTGTGTGTGTGTGTTTGTGTGCGTGCGTGCGTGTGTGTGTGTGTTTGTGTGTGCGTGTGTGTGTGTGTTTGTGTGTGCGTGCGTGCGTGTGTGTGTGTGTTTGTGTGTGTGCGTGCGTGCGTGTGTGTGTGTGTGAGTGAGTGAGATGGTGACCTGATCATTATGGGTGTCTGTGTCAGGTGCCAGTGAGGACAAGCGATGGTGTGCAGAGCACCTCCTCTCTGCAAAGTGGAAGTGACACATGGCAGTGCAGCGGCTAATAACGTCTAAATTAAAGCTGCCATCACAGATTAGAAACCTCGTGCATCATTATTAAAGAAAGACAGACTGCAAATGAAGTGCATTTTCTCTCTGACTTACCTTCATAAGTACGTTTTGTGTGTGTGTGTGTGTGCGCGTGCATGTGTGTGTGCGTGCGCGCGCAGGGGATGCACGAGCTGCTGGCTCCCATCGTGTTTGTGCTGCACTGCGACCATCAGGCCTTCCAGCACGCCAGCGAGACCTCCAGCCCGAGGTCAGTCTCTTCTCAGCTCTGGAACATTCAGCTACCATCCAGCCCATGTGCAAGCACGTCTCATTTTGTTTCCTATAGCTGCGATGATTGTGGTTACAGATAAGAAAAGCGAGGTCAAATGCAACTAAAAGAGTTCACAAAGCAGCGATTCTTTGTGCCGGTGAGTCTGGATAAATGCAGAGGCTTGTGTCGTGAAGGGCCTCCAACGTAAAGACCTAAGCTAAATCAAACGTGAGGGTGAGGCCCAGGCTATCGATGAAGTGGTACATGTGCTGATGGCTGTGGGCAGTAGCATTCTGCGGGTCTGAAGAAGCCTCAACGTGAAAAGACAAGATTACTAACGTTCGTCAGATAGGCTGATGAAAGGTAAATGGCCTGTATTTGATGTAGTGCCTACTAGAGTTCTACAACCCCCCAAGGCACTTTACAACACAACCAGTCACTCACGCGCCTACACATTCACACGCTAGGGGTGATGAGCTACAACGGAGCGACAGCTGCCCCGGGGCACTAAGGGGCTGCTGAATACAGGCGCCACCGGTCCCTCAGACCACCGCCAGCAGAGATGGTGGGTTAAGTGTCTTGCTCAAGGACACAACAACTGTGACAGATGGGGCTCAAACCTGCAACCCTCCAGTTACAGGGCATGCAGTTAACTCTTCTGCCATCATCGCACTGATGAGTCTGAAGCTTGAAGAAATGATCAATGTTGTTAATGTTTCTACTTCACAGGTAGGGTGCGAGCTACAACAGTGGTTCCCAACCTGGGGTCTGTGGCCCCTCAGGGACCCCCCACATCTTTGTCTGTGCTGAGGTTGGGAGGTTACCAAGATTTGTAAAAGTTGCATGTATAAAGTCCAGATAGCACAATTCAAATTTTGTGAGACACTGAAGTTTTCTCATCTGTCGCCATAATCATCACAATGAGAAACAAAGGCTTGAGATATTTCTCTGTGTGATGAATCATTATAATCCACGAGGCTCACTTTCTGACAAAAGTGATGCAACTTTTCTGTAATTCTTTGAGCTGCGCCTTGATTTTAACGCCCATCGGGTCGTTTTACTTTTACAGTGAGGAGATGAAGTGTCTGCTGAACCCGGCGTACCTGGAGCACGATGCTTAGTGAGTAAAGGCAATCTGTTCAGAGTGTTTTATCTCCTCTGTCTCTACACACACACACACACACACACACTCACGATTCTTCTTCCTGTGCAGTGCCATGTTCTCACACCTGATGGACACAGCAGAGCCGTGGTTCTCCAGCTTTGAGAGGGAAGTGAGGAAGGTCAGTTTCCTGCCTGATACAAGCCTTCCTGGGGTTAAAGCACATAAAGGTCCTGCTGGATTTGACTCAAACTGCTCGTAGCCGTGGTAACGGCAGGTGTCTTTTGGCTAATTCAGATCAAGGCAGTTGTTTTTTAGAGCGAGTTCACTGGAACAATAGTTGGTTGAGACGGGTTCAGTAGTAGTCATAGCTATACCATGTAAGGCCTGGAAGACGCTTGCTGTTTAACGCCGCGTACGCGTGTTTAAAATGGCTGCCTTGTCTAACTTGCGTTGATTTGTAGCGTTGTTTGTGCGCATCCCCCGAAATGAACGCAACGCTTTTGAATGCTGCAGAATCGGAGTAACCAAAACGAGCGAGACGCACTCACCATGGTCACTCCATCTCTGTTTTAGAGGTCTTTCGTACCAGGGGTAGGCCGATGGTTGTCCTCAGTAAAGCTGATTTAAAGTCGGGCACATCCTCGGGCAGCTATTGCAGAATTCAATTTAAAGGTATTTTGACTTTCACTAATAACATCTGCATAGTAAATACTCTAAAGTTATTTAGGTGTCTGACTTTAACACTGAGAAGTGCACAAAGGTGAGATTTAACAGTTGGTTAAATTCAGAGTTCAAAAACTGATTCAGCTTCGGAAATGTTGTAGCCTGACCAGCCAGCCATTCAAATAACCCCACCCCCGGTGAAGTCTGACCGAGCCAATCAGCGCTGAGCAGCGTACGTCTCACACACACACACTCACACCACAACGCTGAGTTTCTCACAAACATGTCGCTGCGGCTCTTTCCGCTGTTCTAAATTACTCTAACATGTCTTTAAAACCACAAGTAGAAGCTAAAAGCCTTTCCTCTACTGTGCCCCCTAGGGGAATCCTCCAGCAGCAAGTATGTGAACCGACGCAGAGCTGCAGCCTGCACCAACACGAGGCTAAAAACAAGTATATTCCAGACCTTAGAATGCTGTTAAGAGGCGAGACAAACGTGTTTTCGGCTAGCTTGTTTTCCTGATTTGCCATTGTAGCTTTAAAATTGGCGATAGAGTGAATTTTAGATAAACAAAATGTTTCATTCTAAACAGCTGGGCTCCTTCGTTCTGTAATCCTGGCACAAAGACTTGCATTTAACAGACATGCTGGTGTGTGACACACCAGCGTAGGGATCAGGAGCCGAGTGGTCGGATAAACCTGATCTCTGTGAAACTCTGTAAATCTGATGAAATGATGCTCGTCTACCTCAGGGGAAGGAGGAGATGCTGACCAGCATCCCCTTCGCACGGCCCCAGGACTCTGGGCCGTCTGTTGCCATTGTGACCAAAGTCAACCGTATCCAGGACCAGCTGGTGAAGAAGCACGACGTAGAACTGCACATGCACCTAAACCGGCTGGAGATTGCCCCCCAAATCTATGGCATGTCAGTATTCTAAGTATTTACATCCTTTCGTCTTTCCCAGGCATTTCCTCGGCTCTCCCCTCTGCTCAGATTCAGGCACCTTGTCTCTGTTGTCTCCTAGCCGCTGGGTCCGCCTGCTGTTTGGCCGTGAGTTTCCTCTTCAGGACCTTCTGGTGGTGTGGGATGCTCTTTTTGCTGACAGCATCACCCTGGACCTGGTGGACTACATCTTCGTGGCCATGCTGCTCTACATCCGAGATGCTTGTAAGCTTATTAATGACCTAAATAACCCAAAGCAGCCGTGGGATTGTGACTTGTAATTTCATAAGAGGCACTCATCTGAAAGAACAGGATTTATTCTGCGTCGGTTAATTATGTGGAGTCATTTTGCTCCGAGCAGAATAGATGGGACCATTTCTGCCTGATGTACGAGCGTGGTCGTGATTCAAGCTGTGTTGGTCCACCAGGTTTTCAGACGCGTTTAGATAAAGCATCTCATGTTAAAACTGGAGCACAGTTAGGCATGGGCCGGCATGAGATTATGAGGTTAAAACCTTCACTAGATTACAGAAAAACAACCTAAAATCCTAATTTTTTATTGTTGGTTTCAACAACATTCAGGATTCGGGTCGTTTTTGCTCACATGTAGCTAGATTACAGACTCCTGACTTACAATAACATGGATTTTATTTCTGTAGATCAACAAAATGGACATTTTAAAACCATTTTTTATTAAAATCAGTAATGGGCTAATTGCACAAGAGTATAAACAAAAAACAGCTAAGTGTCATTTAACCAGGAGAAGTAGTTATAACAAAACTATAACTTATAAGGATTATGTTGGTCACATATTCAGCTTAAAACAAGCACCCATAGTTTGTTTAGGCTGCTTTTAAACGTTTATTTGAAGTATCTTTAGTGGAAATTGGAGCCAGTTGAAGTTCCTTTAGATGTGAGCTGCAGCTCTTCAGTCACACCTGAGAACGTTCTTCCCTCCCAGCCGGGCTCCTCTGGGCCTTTTCTGTTCAGATTTGTCTTTTTAGATCTGAGTAAAGCTTTAGAGGCTCTCCTCCTCCTGTCATGAGGAGTAGCTGGAGTAGACCGGACCCTAACCATATTTTCATTTACTGTGTTTTTTCTCTCGTCTTCAGTAATTGCTAGTAACTTCCAGACCTGCCTGGGTCTGCTGATGCACTACCCTCCAACAGGCGATATCAATGCTTTGCTGCAGAAGGCTCTGTTCCTCCGAGATCCAAAAGTAAGTCACCAGAATAAAATCCAAGTTGTTTTTTTTTTTCCTAACTACGGTTTTCCAGAAAGTTCTGCAGTTGCAGGTTTTCTGCTGCCTGATTTGTCACAAACTAAATAAGGGAGCAATTTGGAATGAAATTGGTGTTTAAAGCTTGGCAGTTCCTCCTCCTACATCCTGGATATTTGGTGTTTGCTACGCCTTAAGAGGGATTTACTTGATTTTTCATTCAGTGGGAAAAGATTTGCAGTAGTGAAACGCCCACATGCAAATCTCCCTGAGCTGCAGTCTTCTGGTTTCGACAGGGAAAGAGACACATCTTGGAGGGCTGTGACAAAGTGATAAGGCTGAACAAAATAAAAAACATGAAAAAGCTGGCAGCAAAAGTTTTATTTCCTCTGGTTCACTGCAGTTTTACAGGAAATGCATGAAGCGCGTGTGCAGCCAGAGAGGTGAACTCGCAGGTTATTAACTGGAGGTTGTGTCGCTGCGTTTGATACTCATACCTTATGGTAGGGTTAGTACAATTTTAATCTGAAAGCTCTAAATGACACAGATTAGCAACTCTTCACTTAAGACTAAAATACTCCGACCAAGTCAGATTGATCATTTTATTCATTCACTCTTTCATAACGGTCTTTCCATGAACCAATAAAGCACACAGCCTGAGAAACATATAAACTACATCATGGTTCAGTGATGTCGGTGCCTGACAGCAAAAAGGAAATAAATGCTAATACGTTTTTTTCTGTGAACTGAATAAAAACTGAGAGGTTTTATCACGTTGTCGAAGAAGAGCTTTAAATTTAGTTTAGAGGTTAACAAAAATGATGTATTTTTGCTCGTTAAATAGCTTTTATCAATGTTTCAGACATTTTTGCTTTAGTCATAACTATTGCTATGAAAACAAGGTGATAAAATAGAAATGAATAAACATTTATTCTCAACAGCTACTAGATGACTTTCTGATAAACATTAAACAAATTTGATGAAAAGATCAAATGTTTTAAAAGATATTTTTAACTCAGACTAAACTCTGAGAATCAGTTTTATTAGCTGTTTATATGCAGCCAAATATTTACTAAATATCTGAAAAGAAACACATGAAATTATCTTATTAAAAATATTAGTTAAAGGTGCAATTTGTAAGTATTAAAAATTGTGTCATGTGATCAAATTTGGGTACTGCAGTCCATTTTAAAAACAAAAAGCTACTTTCTCAGCTGCTCAGTGAGTTTCATGAGTGTTGCAGTTACGGATCAGCACCAGGAGATTCTAGATGACAAGAAAAGACGAGTCATACACATTAGGCTGAGTAAATCAATACGTTGTCATATCTGGTGCTGGCACTCTTGGGTTTTTATGGTAGGAGCACTTACTACACTTATTACAGTAATGATTTTCGAGCATTAGAGGAAGTGTGGTTGTTTGGCGTCTTGCTGTTAGCTTGCTGTTGTTGTTCTGAACGACTTATTAAAGGAAGTAAAACGCCACCATTGTCTCATTATTCACTTCACACATAAATTTCACTGTAAATCCAGTTGCTGGTAATCAAAAAATTAGCTTGGGGTATTTTTATAGCTGCTTATAATTCACCGTTAGCATTGTTAGCTCAACGTTAGCTTGTAGCGTGCTTCGCCTGATATTAAGGTAAAACAAAAAGATGCCATGGCTTCTCGTGGGTACAAGAAATAACTTCTGTTTTGGCTCTTTAAACAACTCTGGAGCTTTTTGTGTGCTGGTGTCGAATCACAAATATCTGTGCTGCTACTTTAGCTTGGCACAGACTCACAAACTCACAGACTTTAAACAAAGACTACATCCCCTTTGGCCTTTTTAAAAGGAGATAAACCAACAACACCCCAGCCGGCTAAAAGGAAATCTGTTTCAATGTAACTAGGGATGTCCCGTTCTGATATCGGTCCAAAAACATTATATCGGACAGCATCAAAAATCTCCGATATAAGCAGTCCGTTAAGGTTTGCATTTTTGCAAGCAATGGTTAAAAAAATTTGTTTGTTTTTTTCATACTAACTGTTATTGGCTCATGTTCTCCAATTGAGTAATATCACTTGAGCAAGCCTTTCATACATTCCACACTATTTCCATGACCATAGGACGCACAGTGTTATAGGGCGCAACTTCAGTTACGGATGTCATTTTGGTATTTAACACATACAAAAGGCGCACCGGGTTATAGGGCGCGGGCACGGTAAAACGTACCGGTAAAACATCTGTGCAGGCTCGGGACTCGGAACATATCAGTGCAAACCAGACACTGTGAAAATTATAAACAGTCAAAAGCATGTTTCACTTTACTGGTCTAGTCCTGGTTCAGACCTGGTTTAGAGCGCACGTGCACTTCCTCATTGCGTGCGCTGACGGCTCGTGCTCTTCTTATGCGCTGTGTTGAAGTTCAGAATGTGTTTACCGGTAGTTGGTGGATTTAACCACATAAACTTTCCACATGAACAAAATCATGTATGTTATTAATAGGCTTAAGAAAATAGTGTGATCTGTTTTTTCACACCGTTCTTGAGATGAGCGCGCATGGAGTCACAGATCATGCCACGCCCCTTGTCTTCTACTACGTTCGCGTCTCACAACAACACAATAGGCGCACTGCACCATAGGGCGCGGCGTACATTTTGGAGAAAATTTAAGACGTTTAGGTGCGCCTTATGGTCGTGAAAATATGGTATGGATGATTTGTGCTGATATCATATCAGATTGATATCGGTATCGGTCAATACTGACGGCTGCAATATCGGTATCGTATCAGAAGTGAAAAAGTTGTATCGGGACATCACTAAATGTAACCTTCTATCCAACGTGATTGAGACATAAGACTCTTTGAGGACAATCTTACTTATTGTACCTTTTAAAGCTGCCATAATGGGTCTTTTCAGAAATAACTACAGAGTGGACGTTAAAACTCTGCTGCTCGTCTTTGACTGTCAGCTCTTTTTATTCTGATTTTACCTACCGCGGAGCGTCCTGCATTAAACATGTAGGTCCCTTTTATCAGTGATAAGTTGAAAACACGATGAGCCACTTCCTCCTACGAGTGTTCATGTAGCACGAGCTGCTGGTTAGTCAGAGTGAAAACACAACTACCAGTTCACACGTTGTCAGTTTCCTCAACACAAAACTTTCTGAAAGTGTTTCAGGCCAGAGTTGCTGCTGTATTTCCTTGTTTAGATTTTTGGTCCTAGAATGTTCCTTATTTTGTCTCTTTCCATAGAACAACCCTCGCCCAGTCAACTATCAGTTCCAACAGAACCTGGATTACTATAAAACCAGAGGAGCCGACCTCATGAACAAGAGCCGGTAGCACACAAACACACCTCTTCTCTACAGCACAGACACAGAAGTTTTAGCGGTTCAATTAAAAACAACTAAAGTTGATTAATTACCATCCTGGTTATTGTAGGTAACTCATCAGCTGCATGCAGGGGTTTGGTCCAGCAGGAATTTCTTTGTTTCTGCCTAAATGATGCAGAACTGATGATGGTGTAAAGGTTTAGAAATAACTATCATTTAAGAAACTGGAGCCGCTTTAAAGTGACATTGTGTATTTTTCCTGGCGATAGGGGCAGTAGATACCTAAATCATTGCAAGCAAGCAGTATTTTTGTCTTGGAGTAATACCTTTCCAATGGATGCCCATTAGGGTCAAAAAGCCCTGGGGAGTGCTAATTTTAGCAAAATAACAAGCACATAAGACTCCCGGTCATCACTGGCAACTAGTGAAGAGGTAAATGTGTAAAACAGCATTTAAGAATGACGAATGTTTTGTAACCGCTTGTTACAAATCAGTAAATGCATTTTATCCTCATGGGCTCCCATAGAAGGAAACATGGCATCTAATATGACTTTGCCCAGAGACTTAGGTTGTTTCTCAATGTCAAGGCACCTGGCCTTGAAAGGCGATGTCTTGTGAGGCCAGGCGCCTTGCTTACGAGGACACTGTCCTTCAGTGGTCAAATAAAACGGTTAAATGGAACAGACTTTCATCACATGACCGCGGCTTCCAAGGCGGTCACGTAATGTCATGTGACACGGGAGACAGCCTTATATTTTATATGTATTAGTTTTAATATAAATATATAACGACCCTTTTACTTTTTAAATTGTGTATATATCTGTTAAATAAAATATATAATTGAGTTAGTACCCGCTAGCTACCAAAGCTGCAACTAGTAAGCAACTAACCAACCATAGATAACTTCTTTGGATCTAAAAAACATTTTAAATTAGTTGACTTACTTTTAAACTTGAAATTTGCCCCAGAAGTAGCTGCCGGCTTCTGATCCGCCATCCTTTTGAAAATACAGCGGTGTATTCTGGGTAATTTTTGACCAAGGCTAGGCTACAAGACACCTCCCGTGTATCCTTGCTCAGCTAGCTAAACGGCTAACAAACGGAGAACACACTCCTCGGTAGAACATGAACATTGGAACACGTCTTGGCGGCTCCTGATGACGTATCTCCTAGGCAACCGGGGCGGGGCCAAGACATCAAGGCGAGGTTCCTTGGCATTGAGAAACTCCCTTAGACCCACTGCCATGTGTTTTAGACCAGATTTTTATGGTTATGTCATGAAGCGGCCAATAGTTTTCAACAACTGGGCATCATTTCATTCATTTTCAACAACATTTTGATGGATATTTCCAGAAACTAAGGGTAAAAACTACACATTGTCTCTTTAAGACAATAGCTGTACAGTTTGGACTAGCTGTTAGCGCATTATGATTTATTTACTTTATCAGCAGGTGAAGTTAAACACTTAGTGAGGAAACAAAGTTTCTTCCAGCTGAATTAAAATCCCGTTGCTATGGTTTTGGTCCTGTCTGTCTGCAGAGCTGGCTCTGGGACCAAAGCTGCTCCCATCAACATCAACAAGGTGTCCAGCAGCCTGCTGAGCTTCGGCAGGAAGCTCATCTCTCCGGCCGTGTCTGGCGTCTCTGGAGGTGTCTCCCCCATCAACAGCGAGGTGTATGCCTCCTCTACTTCACCCACATCCACGTCTTTCCCCTCAGCAGCTGTACCCATTCTCCCTGATCCTCCCACTGCAGCGCCGACACAAAGCCAACCTCACAATTACCGCCTGCTTAAGTCTGAGAGCATGCCGGCCCACCTCAGCAAAGGTGAGCAGGAGAAACGTAACCGATCATCTACTAATGTTCTGCATGTTGTTTCGAGTGGCAGCATCAGCTTTGACTCTTTTGTCTGCTAGATGGAGTTTCAGGTGGAGTTTCTCTCCCAACACAGACTCAGACTGACGCACAAGGTAACTGTTGCCCTGGCAACCACTGGTGTGACACACCACCCTGATCTGACAAAGATCTAGTCACTGGCTGTGCATGTTTCTGCTTCTGAGCTGTGTGCATGTGCATGTGGCAGCCAGCAGAGGGCGATCACAGCTGGTGTGCACAAGACCAGTTCTTGTGACACGTTTCTCCTCCCACTGAGGGAACACACACACTCTTGTGACACAAGGGCTTCACTTTCAGTTTGCTGCACGTCTTCAGGTTATTTAAGGTCATCACCCTAATAGTTAACAATCAATTGACTGCATATTAGTGACAATAAAGGGAAAATAAACTGGTTCACTGAAAAGTTTAGGAACCAGCTCAGCGGCCTAGTGGTAGAGTGTCCGCCCTGAGACTGGGAGATGAGGGGTTCGATTCCTGGTCGGGTCATACCAAAGACTTTGAAAAAATGGGACCCAATGCCTCCCTGCTTGACACTCAGCATGAAGGGGTTGGAATGGGGGGTTTAACCACCAAATGGTTCCCGAGCGCGGCTGTGTCTGCAGCTCACCGCTCCCCCAGGGGATGGGTCAAATGCGGAGAACAAATTTCGCACACACACCTGTGTGTGTGACAACTAATGGAACTTTAACTTTAACTATTACGGACAAAAAAAAGTTCAAAGTAGACTATCCCAGCAGGTCCCTGAGGTCCTGTGACCAAAGCCTACTGGTTGTGCAGCACCAGGCTAATGACCAAAGGTGACAGATCATCTGCTGCTGTGGTCCCCAGACTCTGGAACTCTCTTCCCCGATCCTGAGATCAGTGGACTCGGTGGTCTCCTTTAAAAAGCAGCTGAAGACTCACCTGTTGGCTTTGGTGTGACCTCTTCATCCTCGTCTTCTCTTCATGCCACTGTTTCTGTCAGTTCTGCATTTTTTGGGCTCCCTGTTTACTTTATTTGTTTTTATTCTTATTTAAATTTAAACTGTTTAATTTTTTCTCCCATTCTTTTCCAATTCCTTTGAATCTTTTTTTTTTTTTGCTCTTGTGAAGTGCCTCGTGATGTTTGTCTTGAGAGGCGCTATAGAAAACATCAGCCTGAAGAGGAGAAGCCAGCAGGATTTTTACACACACTTTCTGTTTAGTGCAGTGTTTTGAGGGACATGTTTGATCGAGACTCTTATTTTGAAAGATTGGAGGAAGCTCTTTTACTGTGGACACACAGATTACCTTAAAACCCCAGATTGTTTCTTTTTGAGTCAGCAAAATCACACCCAGAGCCTTGGAGCAGAAGCACGGTTCTATTCCTCTGGTACAGAGTAGAAATAATAATCTATTAATAATAATAAAATCTCACCCTCGTTTCCTGGTTTATTTTTCTTGGTCCTCTCTACTCGTCCTAACATGCTGTGGTGCAGTCAGGCACAGTGGTGTTAATTTTTAACCTTTTTTCTCTCCTAGGCCAAAGCTCCAGGACAGTTAGCTCCTCCCCCAGCACAGAGAGCCTCTCTGGTGGGCGTGGTCAGTCCAATGCCTCCCCACCTCCACCTCCCTCCAGAGGGAGTGATGTCAGCTCCTCATCACCTCCTCTCTCTGCCACAAAGAAGGAATCTTTCTTCACCATCACCCGCTCTCGCTCCCACAGTAAAAGCATGGGCAGGAGGGAGACGGTGAGCTGTGGCTCTTCTCTTTGTCCCACTCCCGTCACCTCCCTCAGTTTTAACTCCTTGTCTGGCTCTTGTGGACAGGAGGAGGACCTGGAAGCTCAGGTGTCTTTCCTGCAGGGTCAGATCAATGACCTGGAGGCCATGAGCAAGTACTGTGCCAAGATGATGAACACACACATCTGTGAGTTCATGTCCAGATGTTCAAATAAGAGAAAACTTGAGTTTTGATTACTTACGTGGTTTAAATTAGTCTTTCTGCGTGTGTTTTTTTTTCTTTATTCAGAGAAACAAAAGGTTCTGACTTACAAATATTCTCTTCTCTGCAGTTAAAATCCAGGAAGTGATTCTTCAGGAAAATCTGGGTAAAGAGGATGAAGTATTGGTCTCACTGGCTGGACTTAAACAGGTTTGGATCTTTACACAAGACCTCATCTGTTCCGTTTCTGTGATTTCATTTCATTTCTCTCCTGTCAGATCAAAGACATCCTAAAGGGGGCGCTGCGCTTCAATCAGAGTCAGCTGGAGGCCGAGGAGAACGAAGAAATCACCATCGCAGACGATCACTACACCTCTTCAGCGTCAGCGGCCAAGTCCACCCTGAGCTCCGTCAACCATTACAGCAAGAAGCAAGCAGGAGGAGCCGGGAGGCCGAGCCGGGACTCCGACCTGGACGGGAGCATGAGCACGGACGAGAGGGAGGAGGAGCTGGCGGCAACGCCACCCAACCAACAGGTTAGTAGTGTGACCTCTCACAGTTAAAACTGGGTCTTTAACGGGCCAGAACCAACTATCTGGTCTGGAACTAATCCAGCAAAAGGTTTGCTCAGAATTCAGCATCGTTGTTAGAAGTGACCCCGTTTGCTGAGTCAGCATCGCGTTAGGTTGAGTTTGGGTTAAATGTAGTCGCCACGTCCACAGCACCGTGAATCTACCATCTGATCCCTTTGCAGCTTTAAGTCAGAGGATTATTTTAAAATTTTTAAAAAGTACAAATATTTGAAACTCTGTGAGTGCACTGATGCCGATGTTTTCCGATACGATGCCGATACTTGGGTCCGAGTACTCGCCGATACCGTTACTTCTACCACACAAAAAAGTGCAATGGATTGGGATACAGGCTTTATTTTCTTCTCTGCTTTCAACAGGAAACAATTGTGAGGTAGAAAAAAATAAAATATATTATTAGAAATGATCAGAAAACTAAAATATGAGGTGAACAGAAATGACAAGTTACACTTTCAGGCAGCTGCATTGGTATCGGTGCATCCCTATCTGTGAGTTTTACTTCTCATTCAGCAGGAACCTCTGTCATGTTCAGGGGCTCATTTATAGACTCTTTACCAGAACTCTGCTTAGGCAGTATTTAGATGTACGTACATAAATCACACCGTCCTAGAAATGAGCTCCGGGGTTTCTGGACCATCTCCTACACACCCACCTTCTGCCACTAGTGGTCAATGCAAAGCAATTTCATAAATGGGCTGGCTGATCGGTGGCATTTCTCAGGTAACCTTGGCAACGGAGAGGACTAGAAAATGTAATTTCACTGAGGCTGAAATCAAGATGCTTGTGGGTGAGGTAGAGGATGGAAAACGTTTGATTGCAATGCAGCTGTGGTCTGTGGAAGTGACAGAGTGTTTTGTTGTGGTCATAATAAGATAAAGAAGTGGTCGGATCTGAAGGTGGAGGAAAAGAGGAAGATGGCAATAATCACTGATGCCCTCTAGAACAGTGCTCGGGTCTTGTCGAGATAATCCAGATCTAAGGGGTACATTTATTTAACAGGAAATGTCGTCATCGTATCGAACAAACACCATGCTGTCGGCTAAGTCTTGCTAGCATGTGTGTGTGTGTGTGTGTGTGTGTGTGTGTGTGTGTGTGTGTGTGTGTGTGTGTGTGTGTGTGTGTGTGTGTGTGTGTGTGCGCTCGAGGGTCTACAAGCCTGTAAATGTGCTACGCTAGGGTAAGAGTTAGCTTAAAGTTGAGCACATTTTCACATTTTTCTCTCTAAAGCACACATTTACAGAAAAAAGGACTTGTGTGGTTGTCAGACCCTGTTTTTTGCATTAGCCAGCTTCACAAATGAGGCTCCTGGTAATTCTATTAATGTCCACATCTGAATCTTACGTTTGCAGGTGGTGTCCTCTCTTGGCTCGGAGGGGAAGAACTGGGACGATTACATCCTGGTGTCCCAGGACGAAGACCTTCTGGCTGACGCCAGAGACACGGGGTCTGTGTCTGACCGCTTATTTCCCATCCGGAGAGGGCCTGGCGTGGTGCGACTGGAGCCAGAGGGTGCCTCTGGGACGTTTCACGACCCACTGTTGATGGCCGGCACCACCTCAGGCTCCTCCAGCCCAGAGGAAGGCTCCACCCACAGCAAAGACTCCGACTTTACCATTGTTAACCCAAACGACCTGTGAATTAGTCCCTTGCTCCTGTTCTCCTCCTCTTCTGTTTCCATTCTTGGTGGTCTAAAAGAAAACGGACCTCAGAGGGAGGTGGAAGCAGCTGCTTTTGATGGCACACCCCTAAAACTGCTGTTAAAATTGCACATTTGGACCGTGACGCCAGAAGTCATTGAAACCTTCTCCTCCGTCTCTTTAAATGTCCCGTGTGCCACGTCTAAACCATGTCCCATCTTACGTGTGGGTCCCTTGGCTTTCCCTTGTAATGCTTGTTGTAGTTCCTCCTCTGCTGATAGGGGGCGCCATTCAACTGTGTCACTACATCTAAAGGATTAGAGCCTGTCCGCTTGAGTGTGTGTGTGTGTACGAGTGTGCATGTGTGACCTCTGAGCGGCCATCGTCTTGTCTGCTTCTCTTCTCTGATACTGTAAAGAAGAAAGGAGGACGTTTTCCTGTCACCGTCGAGGGAAGCGTCCTCTAAAACCAGTGCCTCTGACCATTCTTCTCAACCCTGTGATCTTATTCTTTGGTTGGTTGGTTTGTTTGTTTTTTGTTGCTGGTAGCTCGATAATTTTTTTTTATCTTTAGTTTCCCATTTTCCAAGGTAAATCGATTAAATAATCAAGGATGTTTCTCTAAGAATATTTTAATGTAAGTGTTCGGTTCTCATGTAGAAATGAGTTTTTCTCTTGTTCTGTGGAAATTGTGAGGCAGCAGCCCAATTAGCGTAATTAATCCTAAATCAATAAAACACATTGCTCTTACTACATGCTGATGGCTCTCTGGGGAGTGCTTTTCTCACTTTATAGATTTTACTTGGGTTTACACTTCTATATTCAAGAGTATTTATCTTTCAGAGGACTCGACGCCTTTTTTAATTTTAGTTTAAAAACTAGCACCTTTAAATGTTGTGGTTCTTTTTTTGGTTACAATTGCTCTACAGTCAACTCATACCATGTTCGTGACATTGCTTACTCTAAAGCCCTCACACGAAGTCCTTTCAGCAGTTTTATTCTTGACAGTTACAGTACCCTCCAGAATGAGTCGTTTCAGTGCTCTGTCACTATGAATACAAGCTGGAGCTGGCCACGCCCACCCCTTCCCTGATGAGCTGGGCATTTATCACACATGGAAATGAGATGCAATGGCAAATCTGCAAAACAAGCTAGCTTTTAAACACAAACACAGTCACAGACCTTTCACCCCTCCTGTTGGCTATCATCTTTAGGCCACGCCCCCGGTGCTGGAACCAGCATTGCTAGAGGAAACGAGAGCGCTAAACACCAGTCGCCATTTCCCAAACCTCTTATTGTTCGTTACTTTAAACAGTGTTTTTCTGTTTGGGACACTAAAGTTGAAGTGGTAGCAGCCAGCTGTTTCTCCTTCTCTGATCTTGAGCAGAGAACCGCTCACACTAGTGGTGATCTGCTGCTAAATAAGCAAGTGTGTAACGGAGGACACAGCAGAGTGGAACGCTTCGGTGAGACCAGCAACTGGATGGCCCAATGGTTGGTGTCGGACTGAGCCGTGTTATTGGAAGTTTTTAAACAAATTTTAGAGAACCACTTCATGATTTTTTTTCTCAATATATTTATATTGAAACTGTAAGTTAAGAGGCATGGGGAAAAAAATGTAAGCTAGCTTGCTTTGCGAATTTGCCATTGCAGCTTTAAAGGGATACTAAGCAGTTTTGCTTAGTTTTAGCACCTCGTGTCCGTTTGTAGAAGCAAAACTATCTCCTCGCTGTGCGTTTGTCTTATTAACACCTTAATCTACCAGCTGAAACGTCTACCAGCGTTCCCAAGTGTCTAGAGGAATGATTCATCACTAAATTAAACAAATCAGGTGATGATCTTAAACATGCTGGAAACGTGCTGAAGCCAGACAGCAGCGTCGGGTACCTCAGCAACTGATGTTGCAAGTGCGATATTCTGGCCACAGGGGGGCGATAGGGGCTGGGTGGCCTTTCATTAACCCTGTAAAGGGTCACTTTAGCACATCCGGGCTCAAGAAAATGATTTAAAAATATGAAAAAGTTGCAAATTGTCCCTTTAATGAGAAGCACTGAAGCTTCACAAGATGCTGTTGGACTTCTTCGTTCCTACTTTTCAGGAACAGATGTGCACTTCCTGATGAGTCCAAATAAAAAGCAAAAGTCATTTAAAATGGGTTTATTTCCACTTTGATGCTGGTCGGATTTCATTAATGCAACATCATCATGTATCTGGAATATTCTTAATCAGCATCAATAACTTATTTAAAATATTCTTTACAGCAAAACAGGATTGAGTCACATATTAAAATACTGTACAGTGTTTTCATCAACAGTACCGGCTGGTTCAGAGTCAGGACCTCTGGAGTTGATCGTTATGGCGGAGTAGCTTCATTAGCTCACAGTTCAGCGAAATACAAAAATATAGAATACTTTGACAGATGATCATTAAAGGGTGATTGTGTGAAGTTTGGTGCAAAACAGGCAATCTCATGGCAACTGAATCCAGAGCAGCAGTACAGGAGCAAAAGGTGTTTAATAGACGAGCAACTGCAACTAGGGGGGGGGGGGGGGGGGGGGGCAGTCACCTGAACTGGTTTCCACCGTCCTGTTTAAAGACAAACTTTTGAACGTCATCAAAAGAATTTTAGCAGTTTCAACTGACCAGACTTGTACAAATGCAGTCTCCACACACACACCTTACAAGACAAATACACAAAGAGGTCCAGAATAAACATGTGGTGTGCATTCATGACAGTAGAAACATCTGGAACCGGTCTTCAGGCCTTACATTCATCCCTGCAGCATTGCAGCTCTACCGGCGGTGTTTGGGTCTACAGAAAAGGCAGAAACCGCTGGCGTGTGATGAGTTTACCACACCGTCTCCTCTAAGCACTTGTGTTCTCGTCCTGACCTCGCCTCGTTTGTGAGCGAACTCTTCTTACTCCCTCCCCCTCTTTCGTGAGGTTTCCAGTCAGCGCCGCATCGTGGACCTGCTTCATGTTCTCCAGGACTTCAGCCTTGGCGCGTTGCAGCAGGTCGGCCTGGCCCTACGTTGGCAGGACAGAACAGTAGAGGTGTGGTTAAAACCAGAACAAGCAACTGGCTAAAAGTAGTCAACTGATCTGCTCTGATGGGAGTCACAGACCTTCAGGATGGTGATGTTCCAGCTGAAGCTCTCGAGAGCTCGACTAATCTTGGGACCTTTCAACCCTTCCTTCATCGCCTGGGTTTGCAGATTTTCATGAAACTCCATAGCTAAAATAAAAAAAGGAGCTTTTTTTAACAAATCACAAAACCACTATTTAACTAAATTAACTGGTCAACAAGACTGTTTTCATTTCTCAAATGTCTTTGGGTGGCTAAAAGGCGTAGCGTTGTGTCCTGCTCCTCTTTCTTCTGCGTGAGGACACAAGCTAAGTCAGGCATGTCCAAAGTCCAGCCTGGAAGCCAATCGCAACCCTCAGCCCCCAGTTACCTTTCAGCTATGAACTTTTTGTCTCTTCAGTAGTTGACATAGATCAAGGGTCCTCAATCTCCTGATAGCTAGCTGCATTGACCCTGCCCTTGATAAAACACAGTAGACCAACAACAGCAGCTGACATGGCACCCCAGACCATCACTGACTGTGGGTACTTGATACTGGACTTCAGGCATGTTGGTATTTCCCTCTGCCCAGTCTTCCTCCAGACTCTGGCACCTTGATTCCTGAATGACACGCAAAATTTGCTTTCATCTGAAAAAAGTACTTTGGACCACTGAGCAACAGTCCAGTGCTGCTTCTCTGTAGCCCAGGTCAGGCGCTTCTGCCGCTGTTTCTGGTTCAAATGTGGCTTGACCTGGGGAATGCGGCACCTGTAGCCCATTTCCTGCACACACCTGTACACGGTGGCTCTGGATGTTTCTACTCCAGACTCAGTCCACTACTTCTGCAGGTCCCCCAAGGTCTGGAATCTGTCCTTCTCCACAATCTTCCTCAGGGTCCGGTCACCTCTTCTCATTGTGCAGCGTTTTCTGCCACACTTTTTCCTTCCCACAGACTTCCCACTGAGGTGCCTTGATACAGCACTCTGGGAACAGCCTATTTGTTCAGAAATTTCTTTCTGTGTCTTACCCTCTTGCTTGAGGGTGTCAATGATGGCCTTCTGGACAGTAGTCAGGTCGATAGTCTTACCCATGATTGCGGTTTTGAGTAATGAGCCAGGCTGGGAGTTTTTAAAAGCCTCAGGAATCTTTTGCAGGTGTTTAGAGTTAATTAGTTGATTCAGAAGATTAGGTTAATAGCTCGTTTAGAGAACCTTTTCATGATATGCAAATTTTTTTAAGATAGGAATTTTGGGTTTTCATGAGCTGTATGCTAACATCATCAGTATTAGAAACAATAAAAGGCTTGAACTACTTCAGTTGTGTGTAATGAATCTAATATATATGAAAGTCTAATGTTTATCAGTACATTACAGACAATGAACTTTATCACAATATGCTAATTTTTAGAAAGACCTGTAGATTGACGCTTTTCTACCATTTTATGTTCAGACTGATACTAAATTACCTATTATGACAATTTGGCTCTCGTGTAGAAAAGTGTCAACACCACTGACATAAGAGATTTCTGGATTTAAGTCATCTGGATGTGGCGCACTGCTTTAACTATACCACTGTGTGACCAGTAATTCATGTTTCTACTGTGATAAATGCACAGCCAATCAATTCAATTCAATTCAAAAATACTTTATTAATCCCAGAGGGAAATTGATTAAATCAGAGGATGGGTGGGCGTGGCCAGCAACAGCTCGTTTTCTTACAGTAACATTCTGGAAGGTACTGAAAAATTACAACAATTGAAATAGCTTCATTTTAGAGAGATTTAGTGTAAAAAATGTCATGAACACGTTTTGTATCAACCGTAGAACAATTATGACGTTAAAAAGAAATCACAAGATGTCTCATTTGAATCTAGTGAATCAATATGCAAAATGTAAATTCATCCATGGCTGAAGACGCACCCTTCAAGCACTCTTCCAGCTGAGACTGGTGAGTCGAAACATTCCCAGCTCCGAATTCCTTGGGAGACGATTTTACAAACGAGAAGTCAAAAAGGATGGAAATGAGGAATAGTAAGGTCGACAGAAAATCTGGGAAGCAGATGAGGCCATCTCGCTTGAGGCTAGTTAGAATGTGTGCGTCGACTTGTTTCCATGTGTCTGGTCTCCTCAGGCTGCCCCGGGCCACTGTCTCACTGTTACCATGGAAACCCGAAAGTGGGTTAACATGGGGCAAACTTTGAGATTCTAGACGTTTAGCATACCAAGTTATGGGTCACATGCTTCTCTCTCTCTCTCTCAAGCGCGCGCGCGCACACACACACACACACACACACACACACACACACACACACACACACACACACACACACACACACACACACACACACAAATTGGGTGGAAAACTAATTTTTCACACATGACACCCCCATTTTACTAAACGTCTGCCAACATGGAGGCACAGCTGCACACACATACGTAGACCCTGCTCCACACTCACACCTACATAAATTGACTTAATAATAACCTTTACCACACAGTTGCTAGGCAACTCGAAGCCCACGTGCCAGTGTAGCGTGTCTGTGTTAGTTTCCTTTTCTCTGTGAGGCAAAACCAATAGAGAACAATATCTCACTGAGCAATTAAAGGGACACACACACATGCGCACACACACACACACTCCTGAACTGGAGGTTTCTTTATGGTTGAAGCATCAGGATACAGCACACGTTGCATCCTGACCACCGCTTAGACAAAGACAACCATTTGAGCTGTGAGCAGCTGAGATGAGAATGACGGTAAACTCGGTGTTCCACTTCCTGATGTGAATCTGATGCACCCAGAGGGGAAACAGCTGATCATCTGGGGTGAATCCAAGGTTAAGGTCAGGGCCCCGGCTAAGCAGAGGAAAATAGATAAATGGAGGGAGAGGAGAGGCTCGTTGGAGATGAAACCTTGTGAGGGAGCTGCCACAAAGGCACTGGGATTATGATGACAGCCTGGTCGATGTCCATCACAAGCAATATTAAATACTTAACACAGCATCTCATTTGCACACTAGTGCGCATGCACGCACACACACTCACCCATTGCTTGGATATGCAGGATCTTGTCATAGATTCCATCTGAAAGCTCCATCACAGCTTTGCTGGCATCGACCATCTAATACAGAGAAACAGGAAACAGACACCCTGTTAGCGCGGTACCAACACACACGTACCAAGCATCACACGGTTACAGTAAAAACACATGCACATATTTTATGGTCTGCGGTGGTGGAACACACCTATCAGCCTATAAAAACACAAGAACACATTTATTTATATAAAGGATGCATTAATATTTACGTTAAAGTGCTGAAAATGCCAGCTAGATACCCCCCCCCCCCCCCCCCCCCCCACACACACACACACACACACACGGGGTTAACATGAGAAATCCCTGTCTGATTATTCCGAACTTCCTCTCGGACCGTCTGCAGGGACTTGACCTTGATGTGGAGAAATAGAAACAGTGCAACAAACAGGGGATTAACCACAACTACATTCAGTCCAACTAGACATGCACACATGTGCGTACATGTCCCCACTTCCTGTCTCTACTCTCATGTGTCCGGGGTGATGTAAGGAATCCATTAAGCCGCACGGCATTCAAATCTATGCTAATGATATTCTGCACCACGGCCAGTTTTTTTCCAGCTCCGAGCCGCTCGGCTGGAACGGAAGTGGCTGCAGAGACACAAACAGGCCGTGTGCACGGTCCCACTCAGACCAGTCCTGCACAAAAATGCAGTCTCAGAAACAAGATGCAGAGTGGTGATAAACAGCTGCTGGTAATTTGATGCGTCACAGATTAGGCACCAAAACCTTAATCAGAACTGAATGAGGCTAGAAGGAGCCACTTACTGCTGCTCTCCGTTTCTGCTTGAAAACTCGTAACATGTGACACTTTATGAAGTTTTTCAAAAGGCCTGTTATGCCTGCTGAACCTGTCTTGAGCCACTTAGAGGAATGATGGCATGAACAGAAAAGAGATATTGACTGAGGAAGGTGATGTGGTTGACATTCAGGCTTGCGGGCTGACATTAGAGTAAAAAGTATTGAACGTTAAATAAAAGTACTGAAAGACTCGGAGCAGAGACCTGAACTAAGCAGCCATAACTTACTGGAATGCAGTCATTCATCCTGATTTCTAGACCGTCTGTAATTAACAGCCTGACGACTTTTATCCTCGTCTGTTCCTTTTGTCGTTTTCTATGGGGCAGTTGGGTTTATTTTTAGAAATCATTACATAAATTAAGTTTGTTAAATAACTTTTGCTGTGGTCAATAAGAGTGTGTGGTGAATTGGGATGGAAACACAATGTGGCTTTGGGCCAAGACGGTGATGGGTTTACGAGATCAGAACAAACGATTGTATCCTGCAGAGCGGCGAGAGCTCGCTTTGTGCTTCGGATGTTTAGGTTGGTGACAGGGGTTTCTGTGATGTTGGGTCACACTTTTAGTTGCTTTAACTGATTTCTGAAAAAGGATAAAGTGTCCTTTTCTTACCGTTTCATAAGTAGCAACGACTCGACGAAGAACATCCGGCAGGAGACCCTGGGGCTCCAGGATGGGGTAGCTGTCCTTCAGGTTAAACAGCAATAAAGATGTCCCCTCTGGGCCCGACACACTGGAGCTCAGAGCAAGCACGCACTGCATGAGGTTAGCCACAGCTGACACCCCACACAGCTCCTTGAACACCGCCACTGAGTTCTATTAAATCGTATAAAAAAAGATGATGAGCAACCTCTGCAGGTTCGAAAATCTGCACCTCCTTAACTGTTCTCTGGCTGCATATAAACACAGAAATAGAGATAAAAAATGTCACATCCAAATTCACGCAGAGAAATGTGACATGGAATATTTGGTTTTCTGCATCTCTCTCTCTCTCTCTCTCTCTCTCTCTCTCACACACACACACACACACACATGGTCACTGACTGGCCATTGACCAGCAGAGACAACATTAGTCCAGTAGGTGTTGCTGGTGTCAGAATGCTAACATCACAAACGTTTCAGAAGTTAAAAGGCTAAAGTAGTTCAACACTTTTGCAGTGGTCTCTAATATAAATGAATACCTCTGTGAGAACACATCTGTTTCACAAACTGGAAGTGAGTCTGAGGAGTGGGGAACAGAGAACGACAGCATTTGGAGTCTTATTTTCTGACTGAATAGCAGCAACTCGACTCCAACACTGACTGTTTACTCGGCAACGTTGTTTTGTTTCCACCAATAACACAAGCCTGAAGGAGTGCTGCTGCGTGGTGAAGTTGCTAATGCTAATGGTTAGCTTACCAGGCGAGACGTTCTCTGTGGTTTCCTGAACACTAAACCAACAACCTTCCCTGTCGCGAGCCAAGATGGAGGACTCCATGAATGCTAATTTGACATTATAAAGTGCATCTGGCTGACTTTCCTAGTCCACATTGCCCGTCTACTTCCCGTCTGCGGCTAATGCAGAAAATAGAGGTGGAAGACTAATTTCACATTTAGCCTGCATGTGAAACTCAGAGTGATCAATGATGTTTCAAAAATAACAAGAAAAAGCTTTTTTTCAGTGAACTTGGTCTTTAAGTTTAAACTCTTAACGATTCCACCCTTACAGTTTATTTAACTTTTGTTTCTTTTATTTGGTTTTACATTTTTTACCATTTTTAAAACATTTTTTGGTTTAGGCTCTAAATCAAGACAGAATGTGCACAAGTGGTTACAATGGGTTAAAATGTTCCACATCTCATTGGAATCAAGTTGGACAAGTCCTCAAAAGTCTACTGTAATATTTTCCTATCTTCATTGTCGTTGCACGGTCGTTGGTTTGATAAGATCTGCCCACAGACACACAAGCACAGGGAGTGCACCTTTCAAAGTTTTCTGTTCTCCGAGTCTCATTTTTAAATTCATATGTAAAATAATTAAATATCCAAGTCTTTCTCACCTGCATGTTGCCCCTGAGGTCGGTGGCTTCTCGCAGAAACGGAGTGGCCATCTTGAAAACCTCATCGACTGCCCGAACTCCAAGGTTCCTCAGAGCCGTGTACTCCCTCCCCCTCCGAGCCTTCCGTACCGAGAGACCTCTTTTGTGAGGTTTCCCACCTCCCCGTCGATTTGTGAGGGCCACATGGACAAACAGCTTGGCGTGTGGTAGATCTTCCCCTGTGAGACACTGGAGGGGTACGTGCCGGTAACCTGGTTGGAGGCACTCCAGGGGAATGGTATACTGACCTAAAAGGGTAGAGCAATATTTTTAGTTTCCGTCGGTTGAGACCCTCCATGACCCCAACACCTCAACAAGCTTTCCCTCTTGTACCTTCAGATGTAAGAGCAAATGTTATCTGAACAATTGAGGAAAAATACCAAGCTGTCTACATACTCTTTGGATATTTGATACTCCATCCGTCCATTTTCAGCTTCTTATCCAGAGTTGGGTCGCGGGGGCAGCAGCCTTAAGCTTGGTTTATGCTTGACGCATTCACTTTCCGCGTGGTGATGCGGCTCGCGGCTGGAACGCGCTTCACAACTCGCAGCGTTTATGGTTTGTGCGGCTTGTCTCTGCGGTGAGCCAATATTCTCCCAAACTGTAGGCGGCAGCATGGAGCTCTACGGCATGCATCCAACACTACACCATAGTAGAAGTAGAAATTACTGTTTACAACATGGCATTTCAGCATTTTTAACAGCGTCCTCGTCTTTTCCGACAGTGCGAGCTATTTCTCTCCAAGAATTATTAACAACATGTTGATCACGGTGATCTCTGAGAGCTGAATCATACAAATGTCTGTATTTACGAACCTCTGCCATACTAGTTCTTGCCGGTCCGCCATGTTTTTCCGCGTCCGTCCGTCCGCATGGTTAGAAATTTTCCGAGGTGCGCGTTGCGGAAATTTTGAGCCATGCGGAGACGCGGTGGAGGGGCGTGGTTGTTAAAATGACGCAATTTCGCCGCGCTGAGCCGTGCGGACCTCGCGGACGCGTCAAGCATAAACCAACCTTAAGCCAAGACGCCCACACTTCCCTCTCCCCAGCTACTTGGGCCAGCTCCTCCGGGGGAATCCCAAGGAGTTCCCTGGCCAGCCGAGAGACATAGTCCCTCCACCGTGTCCTGGGTCTTCCCTTGGGTCTCCTCCCAGTTGGACATGCCCAGAAAACCTCACCAGGGAGGCTTCCAGGAGGCCTCCAGAACAGATGCCTGAGCCACTTCAACTGGCTCCTCTCGATTTGGAGGAGCAGCGGGTCTACTCCGAGCCCCTCCCGGATGACCGAGCTTCTCACCCTATCTCTAAGATAGAGCCCAGCCACCCTGCAGAGAAAACTCATTTCGGCCGCTTGTATCCACGATCTCGTTCTTTCGGTCACTACCCAAAGCTTGTGACCATCGGTGAGGGTAGGTGAGGGTAGGAACGTAGATCGACCGGTAAATCGGCTTACCTCGACAGACCGGTACAACGCCCGCATCACTGCAGACGCAGCACCAACCCGCCTGTCAATCTCACGCTCCATCTTTCCCTCACTCGTAAACAAGACCCCGAGATACTTAAACTCCTCCACCTGAGGGAGGACCTCGTCCCTCACCTCATATTTGATACTAACCAATGAATTCATCCCCGATAAAGTCATCATCCAGAACCACGAACCGGACCATAGCGAGCTCGGGCAAGTTGATCTGGAACTCAAAGCTCTCGTCAAAGATGGGGTTGTCTCCGTTCTGAGTCACAGTCCTGGTGCGACGCTCAGTGCAGTCAGCTGGGATACCGTGAATTTCCACGTACACGTATGGGTCCACCACATTCCCTTTGGCCCCAGAGCCTTTGGGCTTTGGCAGATTCTGGCCACTGATCACCTGAGGAAGGATTACAGAAGCGTGTTATAATGAGAACTTCCTGTTCAGTAGATCTAGTTTTGATCGTTCTGATCTCACCCAGGTAACTAGTAACTAGTGTCTACCTTCACATGGAGTAGCTGTGGAGACACACCAGGGACGGAGCCTTTGGTGTCAGCACTGAAATAAGACACCTCCTGCCGCATGATGGCTGGACGCAAGACATAACCGCAGTTTCCGTTCTGCCTGAACCAGGCTGTGTTCAGGTCCATCATCAGTCCTGCCGTCTGAAAATTCATCGACACAATCTGGCAACCGCACTTCCACAAGTCCTGGGGGTTCATATTGCTTGAGTCGATTCGCATGGGGTTAGGGTAAACCCGTGATAGGAAACGCTTGTTGTGGTTGACATAGTCACCGGGGCTTTCGCTAGCAAGACCTAAAGCCACAGACTCATGGAAGGAGCACATTTCCCACGGGTTCTGGGATTTAGAGGATGTTTGAAAGTCTATGAAGCAAACAGAATGGCACAGAGTGACTAAATCAGAAAGTCCCCTGAACAGCAGGAAGGGTTTGCAGGCGAGATGCGAAGGACTGGACTGAGCCGTGAAAGAAACACCTTTCTGCACGGCATCCTTCTCAATTCCTCCACTGCTGCTCTTTACTGCTTTCATCTTCTGACACATTTCTGCTCCTTCATCTTCTTCACTCACCTCCCCACCTTCCCCATCGGTGCTTGGCCCGAGACTTTTTCCCTTAAGCAGAATTCGATGTTTCAGGTCATGTGGTGAAGGTAGGTATGTGGCTCCTTCTTCTGGTGGATTCCTGTACAGCCACTCCCCCAGTATCCTGGTCAGAAGTTGCACGAGAACTTTCTGCTGTTGAAGTGAACAGTGGTTTTCAAGACACACAATTACCGGATATTCTGAAGCCACGAATGCAAACCTTCCTATTGCCTCTAAAACGGAACGCAGGGCCAGTGGTGGGGAGAGGGTGCGTCCCGTGCACACTATAGGTTCCTCATCGGCACCGTCCCACACGTCCACCTCCACACATCGACAGCCCATCTTGAGAGCGCGGATGTAGCCAGAAACATCCGAGGGACCTCGAAATTGGTCCTCAATGAGGTAGGTGTTGTGGGAGGAGTTGATGTAGTAGTGAGACAGAGGCTGAGACATGTCCTGGCAAACACGATCGTGTTCCCTGTCAAACAGGTGGCACTCCCCTGAAGTGAGGTAGCTGGTGAAGCCGTCTAAAGACAGGTGGCCTTGCTGCCGTCCCTCCTCTGATGGCTCGTGTGTCTGGATGAATTTCAGGCTGGTTTCCTCACTCACCTGGAGAACAAATCAGAAGAAGACTTATTAGTAATTACACGCATTAACATACTCTCCACCAGGAAAACCAAAGTCTAAAATGCCGGAAAGTTTTCTGAAAGCACATATATGAAGCAAGACTGAATCCATTTCTGGATGCTAATAAAAGTTCAAATCTGCAAATATATCCACAATGACCTTTTTACAGAGACTACACAAAACTACATGTGATTATTTTGTTACCCACTTGAGCCATGCCCTGCTCAGCCTCCAGGAACCTCATCAGGTCTTTGGCATCCAGGTACTCCTTGTTGCTAGAGAACTGCACCAACAGAAAGTAGATCTCTGGGCGGGTGCAAAAGTCGTGGAAGACCTCAGTGAACTCCTTCTTGGAGATTCGCTCCTTTCTTTCGGTTTTCTTTTTGTTGGGGCTGCAGTCTTTAACCCCAGAAGCATTTTCCAGCGTCAGCTCGCTCATCTTCTCCCTGACCCGTTGAAGCTCTTTAAACCTGCGCTCCACCTTGTCGGTGCTGACGCCTGGATTCACACCTCGTATTAGTTTAACAGCTGAGTGCAGGGGAATCCCTTCCTCAGGATCAAACCGAGCAGCAGAGGAGAACAACTGCTCCAGCCAGCGAAGACGAAGACTGTCCTGACTATTGGCAAGCATGTCCAAGGCGTGTTTTCCATACTGCAGGAGATATCTAAAAGCAGGTAAAAGAAGGATGGACATCAGAAAGCTGAAGATCAAATTAAAAGACCAAGCAATGTTTTTTTTAACAGTGGGAAAAAAAGCTTTTGTGCCCATATTTCAGGAACCACGCGGAAAAAACTGAAAAGGCTAAAAAGCCTACATTTTAGACATTTAATCGTGTTTTTAGTGTAAGAAAAATGATGTCTTCTCTAGAAAAATATTACTTAAAATAAGGCGTACATTCTTGAATATGACCCAAATTTTCTTGTTTCGAGTTAAAAAATCTGCCGATGGGATGAGCACAAGTTGCTTGGCTAGAATTCCTAAAACCAGCTAATAAATCTAAAATTTGATTATTTAGGTAATTTGAAGGTTTAATATGGAAGAGGAACACCAAAGCAACATCTAGTGTGTCGAGGTTGTAGTTACAACAAAATAACACGTTTTCTAGCCGAAGGACCAGGTTTGCTGCAGTTACGTGAAATTTGTATTTGGGTCCATCTACTGTAGGCTTCACCTAAACTTGCTCTGGTTTTAGATTTTGTCATCGCCCCTCTTCTCCTTGAACCGTCACCTTATCGTGGTGGAGGAGTTTGAGTGCCCTAATGATCCTAGGAGCTATGTTGCCTGGGGCACTTAGTGCCCCTGGTAGGGTCTCCCATGACAAATTGGTCTTAGGTGAAGGGTGAGACAAAGAACGGTTCGAAGGATCTTTCATGGCGGTGAAAACGAAGAGTCGGAGTACCCGGCCCGGAGGGTTACCGGGGTCCCACCCTGGAGCCAGGCCTGGGGTTGGGGCCCGTGAGCGAGCGCCTGGTGGCCGGGCTTTCGCCCATGGGGCCCGGCCGGGCCCAGCCCGAACCGGATACATGGGCTCGTCCAACTGTGGACCCACCACCCGCAGGAGGAACATGAAGGGTCCGGTGCAATGTGAATCGGGTGGCAGACCAAGGCGGGAGCCTTGGCGGTCCAATCCCCGGACAAGGAAACTAGTTTTTGGGACATGGAACGTCACCTCGCTGGCGGGGAAGGAGCCGGAGCTTGTGGCAGAGGTTGAGCGGTACCGGCTAGATATAGTCGGACTCACCTCGACACATTGCATTGGCTCTGGAACCCGAGACCTGGAGAGGGGTTGGACACTCTACTTTGCTGGAGTTGCTCCGGGTGAGAGGCGGAGGGCTGGGGTTGGCTTTTTGTTAGCCCCGAGACTCTCTGCCTGTGTGTTGGGGTTTACCCCGGGGGACAAGAGGGTAGCTTCCTTGCGCCTTCGGGTCGGGGAACGGGTCCTGACTGTTGTTTGTGCGTATGGGCCAAATATCAGTTCAGAGTACCCACCCTTTTTGGAGTCCCTGGGACGAGTGCTAGATAGTGCTCCATCAGGGGACTCCATTGTCCTGCTGGGGGACTTCAATGCTCACGTGGGCAATGACAGCTTGACCTGGAGGGGTGTGATTGGGAGGAACGGCCCACCTGATCAGAACTCGAGCGGTGTTTTGTTATTGGACTTCTGTGCAAGCCGCAGTTTGGCCATAACGAACACCATGTTCGAACATAAGGATGCCCACCGGTACACTTGGTACCAGGGCAGCCTAGGTCACAGGTCGATGATAGATTTTGTAGTCGTATCATCTGACCTGCGACCGTATGTTTTGGACACCCGAGTGAAGAGAGGGGCGGAGCTGTCAACTGATCACCACCTGGTGGTGAGTTGGATCAGATGGCAAGGGAACATGCCGCGTAGACCTGGCAGACCCAAACGCATAGTGAGGGTCTGCTGGGAACGCCTGGCAGAAGAACCTGTCAAGACGGTCTTCAACTCCCACCTCCGGCAGAGCTTTGACCACGTCCCGAGAGCAGTGGGGGACATTGAGTCCGAGTGGGCCTTGTTCCACTCTGCGATTGTCGAGGCGGCTGTTGCTAGCTGTGGTCGTAAGGTGGCCGGTGCCAGTCGTGGTGGCAACCCCCGTACCCGCTGGTGGACACCAGAGGTTCGGGGAGCCGTCAGGCTGAAGAAGGAGGCCTACAGGGCGTGGCTGGTCTGTGGGTCTCCGGAGGCAGCAGACAGGTACCGGATAGCCAAGCGGGGTGCAGCAGTGGCAGTTGCCGAGGCAAAATCTCGGGCGTGGGAGGAGTTTGGTGAGGCCATGGAGAAAGACTATCGATCGGCTCCAAAGAGGTTCTGGCAAACTGTCCGGCGCCTCAGGAGAGGAAGGCAGCAACTCGCTCACACTGTTTACAGTGGGGATGGGGAGCTGCTGACGTCAACTGAGGCTATAGTCGGACGGTGGAAGGAATACTTTGAGGAGCTCCTCAATCCCACCAATGCGCATTCCGAGGAGGAACCAGAGCTGGGAGGCCTGGGGATGGACTGTCCGATCTCGGGGGCAGAAGTTGCTGAGGTAGTCAAACAACTACACAGCGGCGGAGCCCCGGGGGCGGATGAGGTTCGTCCTGGGTATCTCAAGGCTATGGATGTTGTAGGGCTGTCATGGTTGACACGTCTCTACAACATTGCGTGGTCATCGGGGGCAGTTCCTAGGGAGTGGCAGACCGGGGTGGTGGTCCCCATCTTTAAGAAGGGTGACCTGAGGGTGTGTTCCAACTATAGGGGGATCACACTCCTCAGCCTCCCTGGAAAGGTCTACTCCAAGGTACTGGAGAGGAGGGTCCGATCGATAGTTGAATCTCAGATAGAGGAGGAGCAATGTGGTTTTCGTCCTGGCCGTGGAACTGTGGACCAGCTCTATACCCTTGCAAGGGTGATGGAGGGGGCATGGGAGTTTGCCCAACCAATCCACATGTGCTTTGTGGATTTGGAGAAGGCTTATGACCGTGTCCCCAGGGGCACCCTGTGGGGGACGCTCCAGGAGTATGGGGTGGGTGGCTTTCTGTTAAGGGCCATTCAGTCCCTTTACCAGAGGAGCGTGAGTTTGGTCCGCATAGCCGGTAGTAAGTCGGACCTGTTCCCAGTGAGGGTTGGACTCCGCCAGGGCTGCCCTTTGTCACCGGTTCTGTTCATCACATTTATGGACAGAATTTCTAGACGCAGCCGTGGTGTGGAGTGTGTCGAGTTTGGTGGCAGGAGAATCTCGTCTCTGCTTTTTGCGGATGATGTGGTCCTCCTAGCTTCATCCAGCTCTGACCTTCAGCTCTTGCTGGGTAGGTTCGCGGCCGAATGTGAAGCGGCTGGGATGAGGATCAGCACCTCCAAATCTGAGACCATGGTTCTCGACCGGAAAAGGGTGGCTTGCCACCTCCGGGTCGGGGGAGAGGTCCTACCTCAAGTGGAGGAGTTTAAGTATCTCGGGGTCTTGTTCACGAGTGAGGGTAGGAGGGATCGGGAGATCGACAGGCGGATTGGTTCGGCGTCTGCAGTGATGCGGACGCTGAGCCGATCTGTCGTGGGGAAGAGGGAGCTGAGCCAGAAAGCCAGGCTCTCGATTTACCGGTCGATCTACGTCCCAATCCTCACCTATGGTCATGAGCTTTGGGTAATGACCGAAAGAACGAGATCGCGGATACAAGCGGCCGAAATGAGTTTCCTCCGTAGGGTGGCCGGGCTCAGCCTTAGAGATAGGGTGAGGAGCTCGGACATTCGGGAGGGACTCGGAGTAGAACCGCTGCTCCTCCGGATCGAAAGGAGCCAGTTGAGGTGGTTTGGGCATCTGGTCAGGATGCCTCCTGGACGCCTCCCTGGGGAGGTGTTTCGGGCATGTCCTGCCGGCAGAAGGCCCCCGGGTCGACCCAGGACACGTTGGAGAAGTTACATCTCCAATCTGGTCCGGGAACGCCTTGGGGTCCTGCCGGAGGAGCTGGTGGACAAGGCCGGGGAGAGGACGGCCTGGAGCTCCCTAGTTGGGATGCTGCCCCCGCGACCCGGACCCGGATAAGCGGAGGAAGACGAGACGAGACGAGACGAGGCCCCTCTTCTAAGAAGGATAACCACATCTTCTTAACTCAGAAGCAGCTGCTTGACTTGCCAAGCCCACTATTTTCAAATCAAATCAAATCAACTTTATTTATATAGCACTTTTCATACAAAAAAAATGCAACTCAAAGTGCTTTACAGATTAAAATGGCCCCATAGAACCCATATTCCCATCCCAGCCCCCCTCCCCAAGTATAAAACAATTGACAATTACAGTTCCCCTCCTGCACCCAACTTCCAAAGTGGACATACAATCACCCGCACACTTGTCCATGCACACACACATGCACACACACACACACACACACACACACACACACACACACACACACACACACACACACGTGAACAACAGAGGAAACAATAGGCTGAGTTCAGATGGGTCAGGTAATGAACGACACATCATCAGCGGAGCCATCTGCCCTGACAGCAGCAGATCCACAGCAGCAGCCAAGACACCGGCCCATGACGCCCAGTGGGGGAGGGCATAAACCCCCACCACTGCCCGGGCACTACCCGAGGAGCGCCGACCACCGGCCCCAAGGCAGAGGGCTCCGCAGAGGAAATGTGGTGCCGCAATGGTGCCCTCTACTGTCTGGCAGATGTAAACACAAACCCAGTGTTGTGGCCGTCAAAATAATTATTTCATATTTTTTATTTAAAATATAGCTTTTAAAGGAAATAATGTCACTTCATTCTGCACACTTCTAAACGCCCAATGGAAGTACTATTTAAAGATATAACTTTCCATGCAATTTTCCCATATTCAACCTTTAAAGCCACTGATAAAATTTCTAAAAACAAAGCTTTCAGGTTTTGCTGTGTAGAAGTGAGCCAGATGAGAGATGAGCAGCAATCGGCAGGATTTGGATATCCGGACATCTCTCCTCTGGTTGGCTAACAGCAACACGACTCTACCACTGACTCCATTTGCTCTGCAACGTTGATGTTTTATCTCCACAAATAACACAAGCCTGAAGGAGTTCTGCTGTGTGGTGGAGTTGCTAATGCCAATGATTAGCTTCTACTAGCGGAGACTGCTCTGCTCTCTCCTGGACAGCCTTTCCTGTCGTGAGCCATGAATGCGAATTTTACAATGTGATGTGGAGTTGTCAGACTTTCTAAACCAGTGTTTTGCCGTCTATAAGGAGTCTAAGTCACTTCCGCACCACGGGTCCCTGGAAGAACGAAAAAATTAATGCAAGTCAACGGGGCTAAAAACGTTATTTTCTTATTCCGCTTGTTATGTGCCATGGATTTCACATATGATGTCCGTGAATTTTAAAGACACATTTTGACACCAAGAACGCACTTATTTTTGAACAGGGGCAAACGATATTTTAGGTTTTGTGTGAAAATAAGTCCAGGACTACAAATGCGCTTCACGAAAGTGACATCATCGAACCAGACACGGAGAAAACTGAGGGAAAATGGCTGTAAGTTCAGCAAACTTCCGACAGGAAGAAAGAACCACCATAAATCTGGCCATGTGGTAAGCAGCAGCTACGCTAGGGGAGAGGAGATTATGTGGTGCCGATTTCTAGTTTGTAGTCATGCTAATTACAAACTTTTACAAGCTAATAAATCTCAAAGTATGTGACTGATGTGGTCGAAGCACCCATCATTACTTTTCATTTAAATTGCAGTATAGGGCTGCAACAAACGATTATTTGGATAATCGATTAATCGGATGGGGTCTCGACACGATTAATCGATTAATCGGATTACATGGGGAAATTTTTAAAAACTGCTAGGGAAATGTTATTTCTCTCCTTCCTTCACTTTATTTAACACAACATTATTAGAAAACAGTTCAATAGCAGAAAAACAACATGCCATCACCTAAATTGTCTTATAAGGTGTATAGACAGAGACCCTAAGCTACATCTATCTGTGACCTAAAATGCTTGGTCCAAGTTAAACAGCTTAAGGGCAATTCTCATCTGTTTTGTTTGATCTCATCTGTTGACATTTATTTTAAATGTAATTAAACATAGGCTGTGAATTAATCAAAATTGATCACTATTTCCAAAAATGACTGAAAAAATACCAAATAAAACAAAAGTAAATGAATGCCATCCTCCTTGCGATGATGCCCTGGGCAACTGCCATAAAGTCACATCAAGAAATGCTGCTGATCATTCCAATGATCCCAAATAGACTCACATTAGGCCACATGAAAGCAACTGAACCCAAAAATATATTAACCAGTATATAACTGCACTCTCACACAACACGCCTGCAGCAACAGTTAGGACTCCTCCCTCCCTTTGAAAAGCGTTTTTGCTTCTGAGGACATTGTGGCTGTAAAGCCACATGCTAGTAGTCTGGCCCCGGTGTGATCAACCAGTTTCTGCGGAAATGTGACGGCGGAACCAGGGCCAGATTAACACTTTGTTGTACCCTGGGCAACAATATTCAAGGGCTCCATCATCACGACCCAAGGATCACCATAATGTGGTCACATACAGAATATTTTACTGTAATATGCAGTAAATATACTCAATACTTGAATGCCTGACAACACGTAACCCGCCCAGAGTAACCTTTGACCCACCTCGTGTGGACTGACCAATGAGGAGGGGGTCTTAACTCATACTCTTAACTCTTAACTCTCTTCATTGGTCAGTCTGCATGAGACTGACTCTCAACTGACGTTCAGTCGTAGGCAGCGAAGCGTCTCTGTGCAGTGCAAAAGCCCGGGTGGACAGTTTGTTTAATGTAGGGTGATCATATTTCCATTTCCAAACAAGAGGACAGGTGATCTGTGCCTATGACGTCACACTATGGCAACGCCACACAAACCATGTTGGGACCCATTTTTTGTAAGAACTAAATTAATATCAGATTCTGCCAATAAAAGGGCTCTAAAACAACTCATATGTAAATATTTTGCATATTTAATGCAAAATCTAATTTTTCTGCTTTAGTGCTGCAACAAGGTTTTATTAATAATAAATTATTATACCTTTTGTTTTACTACAGCATCGGTAAGCTTCCTGTGCACAGATTATTAAGGATGCTTGTTTCAGCTGTGAGATTAGACGATAGGATCAATGAAAAAATAAGTTGTCACACACTCCATGGAAACTTTCAGAGAATCCACAAATAGTGGCTTTCAAATGGTTTTGTTACTTTTTGCAAGTTTAGAAAAGAAGCAGATGAGACAGCATGTCTGATAATTTAGTTTTTCATCTGATAATATTAGAACATGTCAGTAATGTCTGAGGGGCTTTTATAAACACCATATAACTAACACTACTGGAGAGGGTATGGATTACACAGAGGCTTCTGGGGAGCCCAGTTATTTGGGGGGGGGGGGCATTTTGCCTTGGCCCCCAAAATGTCTTGAAACGGCCCTGGGTGTGTGACTGAGTTTTGAAGGTGATCTGAATTGTATCAGATGTATAAATATGACATGTGTAGAACTTATTGTTTTTTACTGGTAAAAACGTGTAGTGGAGATAAATCTACCTACATTTTACTTTTCAACACTTTGTTTTGTTTTCTTGTTTTTATTTAACTATTTTCCTGTCCTGTATGTCTCTCATCTTCCTGCATCTCCTCATAATTCTCCAGAAAATCTGTTGCCTGGATTCTTACCTTTTCACCTCATCAGTTACTTTTGAGCAGATCAAAGGGATCTCCTGACCGAAAAGCGCAGAGCGCGTTTTCAATGCTGCGTCAGTGAGGTGACATCACCACAGCACAGGTGATGAGCTCCGCAGTAGCGAGCTTCAGGCACAAATAAGACAGAAAATAGAGAACATGTGCGGACATGAACGATCGTATGCTAATTATAGTTTTTTGGTTGCGCCACTTTGAGAATGGACCGTGCGCTGGAAGCAGCTGCCTGGATCGCTGTGCAACAATGTGGAACCGGTTCGCAGCAGCGCAAGTCTGCCGGTACCGGCTCTCCCTCACGCTGATCTGCGGCTCTCCCTCGCGCTGATCTGCGGCTCTCCCTCGCGCTGATCTGACTTACTCTGGTCTGCGCGCAACGGCGGGCTGGAAGGCGGGGCGCTTTTGGAAGAGTTGTGCGACACAATGAATCGATGACGCAATTCGTTGCCAACGCTTTTAGTAATCGATTTTCATCGAATTTATCGATTCGTTGTTGCAGCCCTATTGCAGTACAACATATGCAGTAGCGGTTTTAGGCACGGGCAGACAGGGCAGTTGCCCGGGGCGGCATTTTTTCATGACACAAAAGGGGCGCAAAAGCGCTGAATAAAAAGTAAAAAAGAAAGAAATCTGTGCCGCACCGAGGTTTTCTATTCTGTCATATGACAGTGTCTGGATTGGAAACAGCAAGTTGGCGTCCCCTGCAGCTGCAGGCGCTCCTGCTGACTGAGAGGGTTCAGGTGCACCGTGTGTGTATGAAGAAGAGGAAGGGGAGGGGTGTGGCGGGGGAATTCACCTCTGGGTCTTTCCCAAATGAAATGAGCGGGTAGGGGCTGAATCAACTGTATTAACACGGCTAAAGTCAATCACATCTTGATGTTCTTCCATTTAACGCACATTTCATTCATAATATCATAAACACAGGCCTATCATTCTTTCAGGTTGTTCTGAATTGTGTGAAATGGCCGAATAAAAAAAGGAAAAACAAAACGATTTTGTGGTCACCCCCCCATCAAGGTCAAATAGTTTAGTCCTGACTAAAGGAAACTTATTGAGTCAAGAGCCAAACAGAAGAGATGAACATAAAAAGGCTAAAACCACCAGGTGCCCGATTCAGGGGGAAAAAAAAGAAAAAAAGAGGAGAAAGATAAAGGTATGTACGCTCTCATGATGCATGTTTTCAGTTTTTTGAACCAGTTAACTGGGATTTTAACGGTTAAATTCGGTCAACTAATTGCTAACAGAGCTAATAGGGCTGAAATATTGAAACGAATATTCAAAAGGTTCGAAAAAATTCCTCAAAGGGGGCCTCGCCCGGGGAGTAATTCCATGTAGAACCGCCACTGAACACATGTGTGATCCAGGGCGTAAGGCAAAGCGGGTTAGAAAATAGCATATTTAGCCCCGTTGACTTGCATTCATTCTTTTGTTCTTCTGGGGACCCATGAGCCGACCGGAAAGGGAGGAGACTTAGGCTCCTTATTGTCTTTTGGTGGCTAATCCAGGAACTAGGGGTAGAACACCACTTTCACAGTTAGCCTGCACGTTAAACTCAGACAAATCACATTTTAAAAATAACAAGTAAAATGTTTTTTCAGTGAACCTGGTCTTTCATTTCTGTCAATACTTGTTCGACCACACGTCCATCACACAGACTGCAGATCATCATCAAAACCCAAACGGAAACAACACCAAGGGTCGGTTCCACCTCCACACATTTGAACACCATCCTGTTCCGTTGTTTAACAGCCTCTCATTCAATGAGTCTTTTACATTAGCAGGGTAATGTGACAACACAGAACCAGCTCAGAGTACAGTTACAAGCCTCCTCACCTTTAAATCTCACTACGAAACAAAGACATGACCTCTAATCTCTGAACTATGCTCCAGAAGAGACCTAGAATACCTGATCTGACTCTCTGAAATCAGGCATGCCACAGAAAGATGCTTCAAGAGAGTTAGAAAGTGAACATTATGTTTTATTTGGACAAAATTATGTGAAGACATTTTAGAAGGACTCTGAATTTCCATTAGCTTTCACACTGGGAGCTTTACCTTTTTATCATTTGTGATTTCTATTTTCTTTATTACAGGAGGCTTATTCAATCATTTTAAGTGATCTTTTATTGGTTATTTATCTTACTTTACCTGCAGATAATGTCGTTCAAACTGGGCGGAGTCCAGAAACAGCCAATGACTGGCCAGATCAGTACTAGAGGCTGCTTACTTTAGTAATGTGACCTGCAGCAAGGGCCCTACCTCCGCTCCGGTCCGCCCCCGCCTTCCGCAGCCGCTCACTTCCGAACTCAATGTTTACTGGTACCCGCTCTACAACGGCTCCGCTCCGGTGCGGAGACCTAAGGTGCGCAAACAAGCATGCGCGGGATTTTCGAGATCTTGCGATACAGTCCGAGCAATAAACGCGGAAGTTAGATCCAAACACCCGTTGTGCGGGAGAAGCATCGAAATGAACCGTTTAATCTGCCCATCATTTGTGTTGAGAGATCAGCAGTGTTTGGATCAGGTGTGGATCAACAAAGTGTGACTGTTTTGATAGTGGAAACTGTATTTATGGCTTATTTTTGTGCATTTAAAGTTCAACCGCCATTGATAGTTGTTAAAAGTTGTTAAACCGGTGCACATGAAACAAAAAACGCTTTTTGTTTATCGATTTATTGTGAAAAAACAGAAGTTGTGCTTGCTCCCTTTCCTGTTGGGCGGTTGTGATTTCTGTCCATTGACTGCGGAGGTGCTCCGGCGTCCGGCAAAAATAGAATCGATCCTATTTTTGCCAGATGCCGGAACGGTGGGCGGCGCACTGCACTGCACGGCCGCAGTAGTGGAATAGCTCTGATGGACTACAACCGATTTTGCTGCGGAGTTCGTGGCGGAGCGGAGGTAGTGGAATTTGGGGGTTAGAAATGGCACTTTTTTTAGACAAATTCACATTTTTACTACTTCTTGCACACTTAAAAACCTGGTTAAAGCCTTTTGTGCATACATGTCACCAGCTGTGTGCCCACTAACCAAACTCATATTTGGATGTGTTGCAGAAAAAACGCTGGTGATTTTTTTGGGGGGGGATGAATTAAAACAGCTGTGTTCTCTGCGATGCCATACCTCAGGCCAGTCACCCAAATGTTGGCCACCTCAGCAGAGTTGGCGACCAGGTCCAGGCTTTCATAAACGTCTCCAAAGATGATTGAGAATGCACAGTCCTCTGAAATCTGCTCATAAACTCCACTGGTGCGGAAGGTTTCTGTGTTGCGACCCGTCCGAACCTAGAATTTGTGACCAGAAATAACCTGTTAAAACCCCACAATAAAACCAAATCTTGCTTTCTCTTGCATGAGGTGCAGGCTTTTTAAACATTAATACAGCTCCACTCTCAAAGGCATCAGCGAGGTCATTCACGAGGGTGAAAAGCTGATTGATTTGGAACTTTTTGTCCACACTGACCTCTCGTATTGAGTCGAGAAATATCCGGGCTTTGTCCGACTCTTTCTTAGACGGTTCCCAGCATAGAGCCTGGAGGCCAGCGTCTAGAAGATAATATCGATGGTAAACACGGGAGTTGGGTCGGATTTTCTTCAGCTCACTCCCTTCAACCTGGAAACAGGATAGGAGTAAAGCCATCACCTGTAGAGCTCAGAGCACCTCATCTCAATAACAAGTTGTGGTAAATGTTTGACAAGCCTGACAGCTACCAGACACCATGATGTGTGCTCAGTCTAAATATTTCATTCAGGGGATGCAACACATGGCAGCTGACCCACCATGGAGTGGATGCATCCGGCAGCACTGCTGATCTTCTTCTCTGACAGGCTGCTGCTGAAGGACACGGTCTTCTTTTTCTCCCGACTGGATCGTGAGCCGTCCTTAACAGGAGGGAGACAAAGATGAAAGGATAAACAGAGGAAGGAGGGGGTGGTGTAATAGGGAGATGAAGAATCTGTCAAAAGAGGACAGACAGTCGTCTCTTTGAGGACTATTCCTTGCATGGCAAACATTTTTCCAGTCCTCAAAGGATCAAACACCACATAATACAAATTAGAACCAATACTCAGCAAGGTTTTCGTTCAACTCTGTTATTGTTTTGTCTCAAAGCCACACTTTAAAGCCGTGGCTGCCCTTCACCACCACCATTAATCATACCTGACTAGACAGAGGCAGCAGGCTGAAGCGTTCTACCCCTCCCACGACATCACAGGCAGACTCAATCAGTTTATCTGAGCACAACATCACAGCTCAGCCATTTGATTTATTGACCAATTAGAGGTCACCCACACAAAGAGCCTCGTGCTAACGGATAACAGCCTATAGCATGTGGGCAAAATCTATTCAATTGTACAGATACAACCTAATTAAATGGCTAACAGAGGTCAGTATAAGGTAGGATAGGCAGGATAATCTAATTATTGTTGACTCAGGTAAAGCTAACAAAAATGCACCCACGACTCAACAACGAGTACTTTATATTTTTCTATATAAGCGTTGTTACAAAAAGCATCTTGCTGATCCTCAGAAGAATATTCTTAAGACGGACGAAATAACAGTGAAACTTCTAGAAGGTGAGTGTCCCGTTACATCTGGAGTCAAAGTAACATTAAAACAGTCAGGCATGGTGGTGGTAGTGTAATGGTCTGGGGCATTCATTCAAGGACTCAGCCATCTTGGTTCATAACGGGGAAGGCTGTTGTTGAGAGAGGAGAGAGCAGAGCACGTCTAGGCTAGTAGAAGCTAACCATTAGCATTTGCTACTCCCCAACATGGCACAACTTCTCCAGGCTTATGTTATTTTTGGAAATAAAACATCAACGTTGCAGAGATAACTGAGTCAGTGGTAGAGTCATGTTGCTGTTAGCCAATCAGAGGTGAGAGGTCCGAATATTAGTAAGTAAGACTCCAAATCCTGCCGTCTTCTGCTCCCCTCTTCTCCAGCTAACTTCGACTTCCTGAAACAGGAGCGCCAGAGCTTTTTATCCATACAGAGATCATCTCACAAGGCATTGATTTATGCTAGTGTCTGTTGAAAAACTGAGTGAACTGAGGGTGACCAGATCCCAACTTGCCAAATGTGGGATGGAGACTACTCAATGTGGGACAACGTGAAGTTCCAATGCAATGAGAGAAAAACAAACAAACAAAACGTACATTCTGCCTTTTTACATATTACATATGCATAAAATTATTATTCCTAATATCATCATATATTTCTTATATATATTTTATTTGAATTCACCATGAAGAAGCATACAGCAAAAGCTTTACTATTTCACAGTTCCTCTCAAGTTACGACAACATGACTCTGTAGTGGCTCTGATCATTTTAATAGTATAGATAGGCCCACAATAATAAAAACATGCAGGTTTAAGCAGCTTTTCAGAGTTTTCATTGAATGTTTTCCACAACAGAATGACTGTAAAATTACCAATAATATTTTTTAGATCTATTAATTTTTGTTTTTAATTAATTTTCCACAAAAATCATTTATCATAGAAAAAATATCCATACTTTTTAGCTATTTTTTTCATAATTCAGAAACAAAATTTTTTTAAACATGACAACACATCTCTTCTAATTTTAGATGAGAGAATAAACATCAGATTCTAATCTCTAAAAAAAATCAGATATAATCTAATAATAGTTTCTTAGTTACTTTTTGCCTCAAATGTCTGAGAATAAGTGATCAAAGCTTCCATTTATTCTCATTATTTCTTCACTGTGCTTTCAGAGGCTCAGCATGTACGCAAGTATCTGAAACCGCAGCACCTTGTCTGTGTAAGAGCCACTATTGTGTTCATCATGGACCTGTCTAATTACTGGAAAACCTGCTTTTGACCTCTTCATATCAGACTCTGTTGAGTATCTCTGAACACATTTAATTCATGAGTTTACCGCACTTTCTCCTCCGTGCTCACTCACGCTTGTTTTGGTGGTTCGGGCGGCTCCACACACGCTCCGGATCTGCGTTAAAGTCCCGCCTCCGTTTGATTGACTGCAACAGGCAGATTTTTCCACCGTTTCTTCTATAAGATTGAAACTCGAAAAGGGAAACTTTCAATAATGCGGGACACAAGTCTCAATTTACGGGGCACGTGAAAAGTAATGAAAATGCGGGACATCTGGTCACCCTAAGTGAACTAGCTCTTTAATAAGACTCCTTATTAACCCAAGTGCACTTGGGTCTTTTATGTAAGATGATGAGCGAACCCTCGACATAAAAAGCATGAGATATGAAAGGCTTCAAGAGACGATAGAGATAAAAGACCAGCTGTGCTGTTTCATCTGAAGAATCTGAATGAACACAAGCAGGATAAGATAAGTAATCCGTCAAACACAGAAGAAGAAGCATGATCATTACGAATCCTCTAAAAATCAATTGCCTCCTTTTTCCCTCCCTTTTAAAGGTGAGGTGTTGAGAGAGCAGGAAATGTCTTTTGTCCCTTTGGGTAGGATTGTAGGACAGGGATAGATCAAGCATGTGGACAAGCCAATTCTTCTGGGACAATTAAGGGAAGAGAAAGAGACGTAGGAATTCTGTCATCTTCACCCGTTAGCACATCACCACTTTGAAAGGCTGACTTGTAGATTGATTGGGCTGTGTGCTTAATAAAATCTTGTCATGGTTCAACAACATCTCTAAAATCACGTCAAAATCAAACAGAAAACCCAGAGTCAGGGTTTTTATTTTAAAAACTTGGTACTCGTTGAAATTTTTCTCAGAGGGGTTCAGTTATTTTTTACCACATCTTAAGAGTCAAATGAAGTACAAAGAACTTCAGATAAAAGCGTGGTTCCACCCGTACAGGAGATCACGTCTTTTTCTTTAGTGTTGTTGGAGAAGGTAAATTATGTTAGATTCACTAACAAACTATGAAAAGGGATTTGAATTCTTCCACAAGGGAAGGTTTAAAAGAGCTGCGGAGCACAGGCACCACCCATCTGTCCGACCGCCACCTGCAGCCGAGGAGGAGGAAGTGTCTTGCCCAAGGACACAACGACTGACATGACTGCGGGAGCCTGGATTTGAAAAAGTCAACTCCTGAGGCACCATCGCCTCCAGCAGTGACAGGCTGCTGAGGTGGTTCGGTTCACACCGTCGTCGTGATAATCATCAACAGGGAGGCGGCTTACCTTCGCTGGTCAATAGCCTAAATGACAGAGTTTAAAAGACTCTGCTACTAAAACTGTTTAAAGGATCAGCATACAACTATGTCCCACTAGTTAAGAAACAGCTAAATAAACACTTGAATAAACATCTATTTACTTTACAGAAAACACACATCAGATACAGCTAAATATACATGCACGCACTAAAAAAAAACAAGTTCAGCCTTTTTGCACGACGGTGGGCCGATTTTGTTCTCTCACATAAACTAGATGAGTTTTCAAAACCACCAGTGTGCTTCAAAACAGGAAGCAGCCCATCAGCCCGTCACAGAGAGTTTCCTGTAACTCCACCGACAGCAGAACGAGGGGAGAGAGGGAGGGAGCAGCAACGGTGTGTCAAACCCACATGAATCTAGATTTGGTTTCAGAGTGATCTCAGTATGTGATAAAGAACGTTTTTAGAATACTTTCCACCGGTTCCACAATGTATGTGACTAACTACAGGGCTGTGAGCACACATCTGAAACCAAGTGTTGAAGGAGATCTAAGCCGTCTTTCAACTATTTATAAACAACAGAGATTAAAGGGAATATATTGTGCAAAATTCATCTTTTGCATCTTTTTGTGCTGCCATGTGGGTCTCTAAAGCCTCCATAAACACTCCAAATGTGAATAAAACCCATTCAACCATTTTCTGTCAGTGCACGTTTGCCCCAAATGACCCATTTGTAAAAGTCCCGTCTGTGACGTCACAAAAGGGGTCATTAGCCATGAAAAGGCTCCTCCTGCAGGTACTGAATATAGTAATAAAAATGCTGATATTTCTTTCTGTGTGAGGGATTTTATGCAAAAATCCTCAGAAATGTGTTTTGTATCAACCCCCAACGTCACATTATGAGGGAATTTTAAAAGAGCCAGATCATGCCATTTTAAATCTTAGAGAGCAAATGTAGGCACAACATATGATAAAACATTACAGTTGGCACTACTGAGATGTCATAAGAGTTATTTTTGTCTGCCTGAATTTATATCTGGATCATTTCTGTTGCAAGGCAATGCATGTGTTGGGGTTATTAGGAGCGAACAATTCGTAAGCGTTAACTTACTTTTGGATTCTTCAATAAATTCTGTAAATATGTAAATATTTACTGATTTATTAATTAATTAAGATATTCTTAGATATACGGGGCACCATTCCCCTTTTTCCGGGGAAAAATTGAATCCAAAACTCTTATCAGTCTTTCTTGAAGTTCGTAGAATCCTTGGAGCAGAGACTTCTCTTCGACACAACAAAGCTACTGGACACAAAAATCTGAATTTTATAACATTTAATTAACAATTTGTCAAATGAATAAACAGTGGAATAGATGAATAATAACCGTGTGATATGATTGAAGATGGATGTGTTTGCATGTGATGGAGGATGTATGAATGGGGTCCTTTGTTCTCACAAAGGAGTAGTGTGTATGTGTGTGTGTGTGTGTGTGTGCGTGTGTATGGATTCAAAATGGAGTCTTGAATACAAGATGGCTGACCCCTTTGTCTGGCTAAAGTGTGGGTGGCAACTTGCACTTTAACTTCCAAAGCACTTAGAATCAGTAGTAACTTAACCTTAAATCACTCAAAACATTTCAAAAGATCATGAAACAACACAAAAGATTAATCACAAATTAATATCTTTTAGTTTCAGCCTGGCCATGACAGAAACCATTTTAAGATACCAAACAATGATCAATAAGCAGTTTATTCTTTCAAAATGACCCGACGGACGTGTTTGGGACGAAAGAGGAAAACACGAAGCTACTTTTTAAGCAATAGACGCGGTTTATTGCTTATTTGAGACTATAGAGGAAACGGGAGAAGAAAAGGAGAGAAAAAAATGAGTTTCCTGATCACCAAAGCAGCAAGGCGTCCCCCGCTGTTATGACTTGACGGTTCTCCGTTTTTCTCCGCAGTTTCCGGCGTCATCCGTCGGTTTGATGCTTTCTCCGTTGTTTGGCGTTCACGAGTGTTTCTCCACGGGCTGGACAGAGACAGCAAAGTTTCTTTCTGTGCTGAGTTATAACTTACAGCGTTTCTGAGAGCTGGATGGAGTTGTTGTTTCCCTCCGCGGGTTCTGTGTCCTCAAACATCAGCTGGAGGGGAGCAGAAACGAGCAGATCAGCGGTCCCGTGGGCTCAACTTGGCTCTTAGAGCTTCCGCGTGCTCAAAGAAGTCGGAGCGTTCGACAAGCGTGTCCTCACCGCCAGGTATCCTGGGCAAAAGAACGAGGTTTCTTTGTCTCTGCTGAAGATTTATGGTCTTAGTTCGCGGGAAAAGTCCACGGCTTCCCGCACATGCGCAGAACGTGTTTCTGGTACTAGGCGGTGACGTCATCACAATGCTTCCGTGTGCAAAGCATCATGGGAAATGAAGTTTCTTGGCGCTGATGTGATTATTTGCTTTTCAGAGCAATTTAAGCACAGTCATTTTGGAGAAAATCACTGCATAGTAATTTCCTCATGAGGTCAGACCCTCAACATTCCCCCTTTTGGTTTCGGGGATCGCGCCCAAAGCTCGATCGTCGGAAGCACAGATGGGTTTGTTCCTCATGAACGTAGGTCGACTTGATTGTCGGAAGCACAGGTGGGTTTGTTCCTTAGGACGTTGGTCTCCTTGGACGCCTTTGTCTTTGGTCTTTGTCTTGGATCCTGGCGCCTTTGGTCTTTGATCCTGGTCAGGCACAAAGAGGATAGGAAACGGGATAGTCCCCAACGCGCATAACGAGAAGAAGCCACTCACGCAGGTGGTACGCAATGATGATGTCGTCCATGCGAGAGGTAGTAGTGTAGAAGGAGGAAGGTCGGTGGGCGGTTAACTCCACGAGGGGACACAAAGGCATCTCACCGCCGGCCATACAGTTCAGTTTATGGAGCACGCGGTGATGTACGAGGTCCATAGTTCGCAAACGCGCATTGACCTATGTGGTCCCAAGATTCCCCCCTTTTTGGTCCAAAGGGTGGATCAGGACAGTCTTTGGGCTAAAACAAGGACCATAAAACTAAGAGGTACTACAATGTGCTGGTGCGTCAGACAGAGTCATTGACAGACTGAGCTGGGCCAGCACATAACCACTAGTTAATATGTGACCAAGTAAGAAACAAAAATACAGAAAACCCAAAAAAAAAAAAAAACATGTAACATATAACATCCAAGAAAATTCATAGCAACCTTGAGGTCTCATAAAATACATTCTTAGGTCATACATTCAGTGTGTAGCTTATAAAGAATGTGACATACTGCAACACTCAGATAAATATGTGAGATAGACTAAAATGAGAACTACTCTTAGGGTTACAGAATAACAAAGAAAATGTTGCTCACCCCCTTTAGACAGGTGTGGTACATTCGCGCTTGGAGTCTCCCCGAACGCGGTTACGAGGCACACCGTAGGTGAGCAAGTGCATCTTATCTTGGAGTTTATTAACACGCCTGTAGGCGGAATAAGCAATCACGGCCGTGATGAGCCATTCCATCCCCAGGGCGACCAATGTGCAGATTAAGGTGGTATAATCTGTGTCAATGTAGCGTCTTGGGCGTCAAAGTAAGTTCACGCGGGTTTTGTGTGAACTTAACAAAGTTGGTTCCTTCAATCAGTAATTGTTGGTCAATTTCTAAATCGAAGGCAAAGTTATAACCCAGGAAAGCGTCCATGATCTCAAACTCTGAGTCATGCTGTTCGAGGTTGAGGTGATGGAGTGTCAGGTTTCTAGTTCAAAGTGGAAATGCCTACCGTCCTTTCAAATACCAATGTTCAGCATCGACCTAAACCTATAGATGTGAGGTGTCACAATTATGGGAACGTTTAACAGGAAACCGAGTTCTAATGTTCTGCATCAACGTGAATGGGAATTGCACTACCTAGGCTGTACGCTAGGTGGATTTGTGAAAGGTGCACAGTAGAGGGGTAGCAGCTGTCAAGCTAACTTTGAGCAGGTCCAGTGGTACCAAGTACGGGGAAATACGACTTTCAACCAAGCTGTCCAGCGTGGAACTTACTTCCCTGAGCAGGTCCTGCATCAAATCTCTCACCACTCGTGTGTACACAATATCCTGATGTATGGTTTCAGACAAAGTCTTGATTGCACGTAGAGATTCATTAATCAGAGCCTAGTATAGGTACCAGAGTACTCTGTAAGGTTTTAGTAGGTACATCCTGTTAGCGGTCTAGGAAGGAGTTTCTCTTGGTTAGTGAAAGTGACGGCGGGGGGGCTTGGTTCTTTGTCGGTTAGTACATGTTAGTGGGTTAAACGTGCACTTTCCCCCCCTTTCCATTTCCATGCATAGAACTATGTCGAGACTACGTCTACCTCCTGCGGGGAGTCTGGTCTCTGTACCCGCAGGGATGGTTTGACGTAGGGTTTGATTTGGTTTGCATGCACCCATTTGTAGACAGGCTCCTGTCTCGCTTTGGTGATGCGTAACCTGTATGCAACTGGAGAGAGTTTTGCCACGATCTCAAATGGTCCTGACCAGCGGGGCAGGAACTTCTTAGCTTTGCGTGCCGGTTGGGCGAACCGAAAGTAGAATACTTTGTCACCCACCTCGTATTCGCGGCTGGTTGTCTTTTGGTCGTAGTAGGCTTTAGCGCCTTCTACGTTTGTCTCCAGTTTCTTCTGAGCATGCGCGAACGTAGCTCTGAGGTGTGTTTTCAAGTCTGCCACATACTGATGAGCGGTATAGGCAGTGGCAACACTGACATCCTCTGGGTGATACAGGAGGTGCAGTGGTAGAGTCATCAGTCTGCCGGTCATCATCTCAAAGGGCGTAACTCCCGTGGATCGCTGGGGAGTAGACCGTATGGCCATCAGGACCAGAGGGAGCTTGACGTCCCAGTCCTTCCCAGTGGAGCAGACGTACTTTTTGAGCATAGAGACGACCGTGCGGTTCATCCGTTCGACCTGTCCGGATGACTGTGGGTGATAGGGGAGGTGGAATCTCACTTCCACTCCCAGAAGTTCAAACAGGGACGTCATTACACTGGATGTGAAATGAGTTCCCCGGTCAGAGTCAATGCAGAGTGGAAGTCCCCATCGACTGAAAACGTGGTTAATCAGCAGTACAGCGGTTGTGACGGCTGTATCGTTTGGCGCTGGAAGGCATTCCACCCACTTTGTGAAACTGCAAGTTACAGTTAGCATATATTTGTTTCCTCTTGCCGATTTGGGAACCGGTCCAACCCAGTCGATCTGCAGGTGGGACCAAGGGAAGGTTATTCCCCTGCGTTGCAGTGGTGCTCTAGCAAGCGGCTGGGAGGGTTGAAACTGGGCACAGATGAGGCAGCCTTGGACATAGCTGTGTACGTCCTTGGACATCGACGGCCAATATGCTACTTCTGTCAGTGATGCGAGGGTAGCTTTTGCTCCGCGGTGACCTCCAACCGGAGTGTCGTGGGCGTAGGCAAGCATCACTCCTCTGTGGTCGAGTGGAACAACCCAGCGCGGCGGGCTGTGATCGTCACGTATGTAAACTAACAAATCGTTCTGTAGTTTCAGATGCGCGAGTTGACGATGCAGGGTTACCAAATCTTGGCTTGCACCAATAGGTGGTGATGGTTGTTTAGACATCGGGCCCTTTTGGAGAAGCTCGCGGATGAGCTTCAGGTCAGGATCTTGTTCCTGCATGGTGACTAGGTCCGCGTCCTGTGGTTGTCTGCCTAGAAACACGGGTACCCCAATGTTCTGAGGTTCGTCTGCCTGTTTAGCATGGCGACGAGTAATCGTACAGACCTCGTGAACGGCCTTGGGTGGAAGCCACTCGTCTTTGAATTCCCAGCAGGTTCCCTGGTCAGCACCGAGATTAGCAAGGCGGTCAGCTTCGTCATTACCATCTTTCTCTGGACCTATGGTCCTGGAGTGACCTTTGACCTTTTTCCAGTAGACCATTATGCCTTTCTCAGTGGTGAGCAGATCACACGCTAGGAATAACTCCGAGTGTTTCACATCTCTGTTCCTGGCGTTTTTCATGTGGTTCTCCTTCCACATGGGGAAGTGAGAAATGAAGCTGTGTCTAGCGTAGTTTGAATCTGAGCAAAGGACGATTTGAGTGATGTCCAAGGCTGCCGCCTGCTGGAGGGTTATCAACACTGCAGCAATTTCAGCGTACTGACTAGACTTTTGGCCCAACCGGTAGTGATTTGGTTGCTTAGTGTCACAGTCCACCCAAACGACTCCAACCCCAGCACGGAGCTGGCCTTCGTGAAGATAGGCACATCCGTCAGTGTAAACTTTCGGAAGCCCTTGGCAAACATTCTCATCAAAGTAGCGATGATTGTATGCGGTTGGGTAGACTGCGGCAGGTGTGTCCAGGGGGCCCATGACGGAGTCAGAGTCACAGTGCTGGCAGCCTGCTAGCCCTTGTCTTAGCGCTAGCTTGGTGTTCTGACCATACTTGACCTCAATGTTGTATCCTTGGAGCACCATCATCCACGTCGCAATGCGGCTGTTTGACACTCTTCCTTCGCGCAGACGCTGGCTGTTTAGGAAGGTGACAGGCTGATGACACGTTTCAATTATCACTTTCTGTCCACCGATGTAACTACGAAAGTGTTCGACAGCCCAGACTGTAGAGAGGAGGGCTCTCTCACAGTCTGAGAACTGGAGTTCCACCTTGCTCAGAGGCTTGCTGGCGTATGCCACAACTCTCATGTCCTGGTCGTGTTTCTGCTTCAAAGCAGCGCTCAGGCAGTGAGAGGAGAAAGTAGCCTCTATGTAGAACTCTTTATCCTTGTCTGGGTAAGCCAGACAGGGTGCGGACGCCAACTTCTGTTTTAGAAACTGGAAGGAGAGTTCTTGGGGTCTGTCCCACACGAAAGGTGTGTCGTTCCGAAGCAGCTCAGTGAGGGGCCTCGCTGTTTCAGCGTACTCCTCAATGAACTGTCTGGAGTAGTTGCAGACTCCGAGGAAGCTCCTGAGTTCGGTCAGATTAGCTGGGGCTTTGATGTCCTGAATGGCTCTAATGCGTCCCGCTTGGGGCTCGACTCCATTAGGGCCAACCAGCAGTCCAACATACTCCACTTTGGTTCGACACCACTGTCCCTTGAGAATCGCCAATTTAGCTCCGGCGTCAGCGAGCTGTTGCAGCACGTGACGGAGTTCGGCCAGGTGCTCCTCGAAGGTTCGACTCCTCATCAAGATGTCATCGACATATATGAGGTTCCCTCTGGAAGCAGCATCTGACATGGCTTTGTGGAGGAAGATGTTGAACTCGGCAGGTGAGTTAGAGTAGCCAAAGGGGCAGCGGTTCCAAGTATATTGGCGATTTCCAAAGGAGAAAGCTAGTTTATACTGGTCCGCCGGCTCAACCTTCATGGTCCAGAAGCCGTTGGCTACGTCAACCGTAGAGAAGAAACGAGCATCTCTGACTCTGGCTAGCTCTTGATCTAAATGGATCATAGGCCATCTGGAGAGAGGTACTTGTTTGTTCAGTGCACGATAGTCTATGGTGAGACGCCATTTCCCAGTCGGTTTCAGAACCGGCCAGATGGGAGAGTTGTAAGTGGAGTTACACTCTCTGATGATGTTTTTCTCCTTCAGCTGATCGAGGATCTCCTGGATCGACTCATAAGCAGCGAGGGGAATCTTGTACTGACGTACAAAAGTAGGAGGGGCATTCGGGTTCGTTGGAATGCGAACCGTGTGCAGGTTTGTGAGTCCACAGTCCAGGGAGTCCCTGGATAAGACGGACTGAAACTCATAGAACAGGCTTCTAAGCTCTGCTCTCTGCTCCTCTGACTCCAGCGCATCCGCTTTGTCAAGCTGCTGGCTGACTTCGGCCTCGAAGCCGTCATAAGGTTCAGAGGAGGAGGGTCTCTGGTGTTCCGGGCTTTCAACCGGTGACTCAGAGGGTTGAGTATTTATTGCAAAAACCGTTAGACACTGACCGCCGTCAGTATCTAAGGTTGCACTGCAAATGGGTTCCTCAGGAAGGGCTTCATGCCGCTTGATGGTAATCATTTGTGAAGGGAAAGTACTGAATGTGTCTACACCAACCTGTCTGTCGTTCAAGAACAACGGAAGTTGTCCGATCACGGGGACTGAAAGTTCGAAGTCATGGAATGAGCTATCTATCAGCATGCCCAAGGGCTTTCCTGCCGGCATGTGGATAGGACTCCGGGTCGGATTTTCGACCAACAAGTACGCAGAACGATTGTTCAGCTCCAAGAGTGGCGTGCCACAGACGGCTAAGTTGAGCTCCAAGAAGTGTGGTGATGGCTGGAAGAAGGCCTGTGTGCCTGGCAGCTTCTGATGCTTCATCAGAGTCAGACGAACAGGCACTCCTTTGACCAGTGGGGGCAGAACCGTGCTGGCCTCAACCACTGCACGGCAGGCCTGTGGAATGGTCTGTCCGGACAGCAAGTGTTCACGGCCTTCTGAGCCAGGCTCAGAGGATGGTGTGGCCCGGGCCCAAAGGACTTGATTGCAAGTGTCCAGCTGGGCACCTAGTCGAACCAGCAGATCTGCTCCAATGAGTGCAGGTGGATCAAGCTGTGGTATGATGCTGAATGTATGTGTGAGCTGTCTTGCTCCAAGTTGGATAGTCAGAGAGCAGACCTCTGGCGCTTTCAGGAGCCTCTGCGGCCAAGTAGGTGACAAGAGCCGATGGCTACGTGTCACGCTGACCAGAAGGGGGTCCTTCTGACGCAGGTGTTCAAACGTCTGCTGGCTGATGGCTGACTTTTCCGACCAAAGAGCAAGGCGAGCATCTGAGATGTGGGTGCAGTTGATGGTAAGACCACCAACTATGTGTGGTGCATATGGCTGCAGGCTGACGTTCTTCAGCGAGCAGAGAAAAGATGAATGTGTGCAGAGAGGAGTTCCAGGAGCGGTTTCGTGCCTTTGCAGGCGGACATCGTCTGTGGGAGCCGTAGGAAGGGGCATGACCTTGGAACAAGGGTTTTGCGGCTCACTTATGCTGACTTCAAGAATGGAGGATGGTCGGCTGCTATCTGGGTTCCAGGGCTTAGGTGTGTCCACCTGGGCCCACAGTTGACCCTTCTGGCAGTCAATGAGGGGAGCTAGACGTTCAAGCAGGTCCTGACCAATGAGAAGTGGTTCAGTGTCTAGCTGGCAGACATAAAACGGGTGAACCAGAGTCATGTCTTGGAAGGTGATGTCCAGCCACGCCCGGTGAGTGATACACTCCCGGGTCTGGGTGTAGCTGGTGATTTTCAGGTCACAGGGTTCTACCTGGACTGGTTTCCCGAGCGACCGCATGGTGTCAGACACGCGATGGAACAGTGTGGAGCACATCAGGGTGATTTCTGAGCCGGTATCCAGCAGAGCATCAACCTGTATGCACCCACCTACGTTGGTGCTACAGTACAAACGGCGAGCATGATCATGGTTTGTTAAGTCACCAAGGAACTTCAGAAATTTAGTATCAGGTTTCTCTGGGGGGTAGATTTCAGGAGACTCCTGTGATCTACCAGTAGTGTTCCCCCAGCTGATCAGGTAGGTCCTGGCCACGCTGGGGGGTTGAGCCACGCCTAGTCATGCTGACGTTGGCTCTGGGTCTGGCTTCTTAGAAGACGACTTTGGTGCAGGGGTCTCATCTGCAGATCTCAGCTGTTCCTTCTGTTTAGCTAGGAACTGCTGAAACATCTCCTGGAGGTCGGCTTTGGTCAAGTACTCACCTGCGGACTTGTGTTCAGGACTTACCTGTGGGCGGCGCTCCTTAAACCTTCCACTGTTCCGACCTGCCTGCCGTTGGTTTTGGTTGGGCCACTTCCTGTCTGATTGTCCAGACCTAGGTGGCCAATCAGCACCCCCCTTCCCCTGTTGAGGAGATTGGGACTGCTCTCGCGGTTTAACAGGTCTAGGTTTAGCAGATTTTGGCTTAGTGGGTGGAGCTTCTGTGCCTTCGAGCTCCAAACGCGGCTCGGCGTCGGGAGCTAGGTGCATGACGCGGTGATGTGCGTCAGGCTTTTGGGGCTTTCCGCCGGCTTCCCAAGCCTGTTGAGCGTATCTCCTAATCTCCTGAGTTGTCAGTTTCTTCATCCGACAATACATTGAGACTTCGGAGCGAACACACTCGTGCAGGTTGTGAATGAACAGGGATCTGAAGGCAGGGTCTTCCTCGAGCCCAGGGCCGTTTCGACCTTGGAAATAAGCACTTTTGAGTCGGCGATAATACTCTCTGGGGGGTTCGTTCCTCCCGTGTTTGATGGAGAAGGCCCCCATTGTAGCTGACGCAGAGTCTGCATACGTGGCGTATTCATCTCTCAACGCTCGGCAGAGCGAGGAGTACCGATCTCGAATGTCAGATGGTAGAGTTTCCATGAAACCGTGCACCGTTCTAGATGTGGTTTTCCAAATTAGCTTGAGCTTTTCCCTTGAAGAGGGTGCTGGAAGATCAAGCAGACAACGTTCTATCTCCCTGAGATAATCGTCGACATTGGATTCATTGGTGTTAGGATCAAAGCGTTCTATGTCTTTAGCTAGCGATTCAATTTGACGTACACGGAGCCCTGACTCACGGTACGGCGCGTCATCCTCTGACGCTGACCCACGGTCTGTCTCAGAGGGCGCTGGATATCGCTGGTGTGCTCTGGGCTCCCAATGTTGACTCCTGGGGCCCAAATCGGGGTCCGGCATGTTGTGGCGGGCTGCTGGCACGTCACGTGGGTGTCCTGGGAGATCCTCCTCCCGGGGCACGTCTGCGTAGTGCAGCCTGCGTCTTTCAACTGGGGCATCTGCGTAATACGCTTTGTCCGGGTACGGACTGGCGTATGATGCTTTGTCCTGCAGCTGGTTATCGGCATGCCGAATACCGGAGTAGCTAGGATGGGTGGATGGTGGAGGTGCAGCTTGGGGTGCATAACCCCAATCGGCACCTTGCACCCTTCGTGGACTGGGGGAGCGGTCTAAATAGAGGTGCCGCTCAGCTGGTCGACTTCTCACTGATTGAGAAGGCCGTGAAGATGAGGGTGGTGGTCCAACCTGGGGTTCGAGGGCGAACTGCCCTCGGCCCCTAGATGGTCCTGAATGCCCTATAGTGTGTGTAGGGAACGGGGCCGAAGGTTGGGACAGATAAGCTTCATCTCTCCCCTGCGGCGTGCGTCCGTCCAGAGAGTCCCACACCACATACTGTTGATTATCGTATGGAGCCGTATCAGGAGGTAGCCTACCTTTACGGCGGGACGGCGGTCCCTCGCTACCTTGGGTGGAGGGAACCAATTGGTCTTTGGCGATCGTCCTGGGCGGACCCTGGTTGGCTTTGCCGGCTTGCTTTCGTACCGGTGTGGGAGAGCACTCTGGCTCAGCCTCAGAGTCACGGTGTTCCCCCCCTTCCCACTGTCTGTTGTCATCAGCAGAAGGGGGCGGGGTCTTCTCCCCATCTTCCCCAGAATCGGTGCTGGCTTCCTCCTCGTCATCCTTCTGCCTTCCATTTTGCTGCCTTTCAGCTAGCATGCTCTGGAGCTTCATGATCTCTCGATCATGTTGGAGTTCTCTCTGATAGAGGATCAAGGCTAACTTAGCTAAGTGAACCTGGATTGGTTTTGTACCATCCGGGTTTTCTATTTGATCAATTACAGCTTCTAGCTCGTCGCTACGCTGTTCTTCAGTGAAATCCCTAGAAGGGTAGTCGGGTTCTCGAGCAACCGCGACCAGTTTGGACAATATTTGTCCAGAAAGTAGGCCAGGTTCATAGTCGTGGGCCGCAGCGCCACCTGGTTGCCGGGAGTTGGTCAGTTCACTACTCTGTCCCTCCATTTTAACAACCGAACCAAAAATAGCCTAGTAGAGCTTCTGCAGATAGCTCAAGCTGCACCTTTTGGGCAGCAACTGCTAGCTTTGTAGCAGAAAAACACTAAATTAACCTTTGTGCGCACAGGTTTTAGCGTTTTAAGATTGCACGGAATGCCGTGACTGATGCTTAAAATACTATTCCTTTCAGTATTTTAGCAAAAGCTGGTGCGTTGCCGTAGCAACGTCTTACAACACTTGCAGTGTTAAATATGCTAGTTATTCCTTCAGAATATTAGCAAACAAGGTGTTATCAGTCTTTGAGTGAAGGTTTCAGTTAGTTACAATAGCCACTGTGAGTTAAAGTCGCTAAATTAGCAGTTAATTTTAGCCTAAAAGGGTTAGTCAGAATTACTTACACGCTGCACCTTTAATGAGGAACTGAATTTTAACCTAAAAGGTTAGCCAGAATTAATTACACGTTGCACCTTTAAGGAAAAACTGAATTTTAACCTAAAAGGTTAGCCAGAATTAATTACACGTTGCACCTTTAAGGAAAAGCTGAATTTTAACCTAAAAGGTTAACCAGAATTAATTTACACGTTGCACCTTTAAAGAAGCACTGAGTTACTGGTGAGAGTTCGATGCAGCTTCCTGCTCAGCGAAATCAGCACCACTCTGTTGCTGGTTCAAGGCTGAACAACGGATTATTTTTAATTCAAGCTCTTTGGATTTATTTGTTTGTTTGTGCCGGATAGAAATCTCTGTGTATCCAAGCCTCACGCGGGCTGCACCAATAAAATGTTGGGGTTATTAGGAGCGAACAATTCGTAAGCGTTAACTTACTTTTGGATTCTTCAATAAATTCTGTAAATATGTAAATATTTACTGATTTATTAATTAATTAAGATATTCTTAGATATACGGGGCACCATTCCCCTTTTTCCGGGGAAAAATTGAATCCAAAACTCTTATCAGTCTTTCTTGAAGTTCGTAGAATCCTTGGAGCAGAGACTTCTCTTCGACACAACAAAGCTACTGGACACAAAAATCTGAATTTTATAACATTTAATTAACAATTTGTCAAATGAATAAACAGTGGAATAGATGAATAATAACCGTGTGATATGATTGAAGATGGATGTGTTTGCATGTGATGGAGGATGTATGAATGGGGTCCTTTGTTCTCACAAAGGAGTAGTGTGTATGTGTGTGTGTGTGTGTGTGTGCGTGTGTATGGATTCAAAATGGAGTCTTGAATACAAGATGGCTGACCCCTTTGTCTGGCTAAAGTGTGGGTGGCAACTTGCACTTTAACTTCCAAAGCACTTAGAATCAGTAGTAACTTAACCTTAAATCACTCAAAACATTTCAAAAGATCATGAAACAACACAAAAGATTAATCACAAATTAATATCTTTTAGTTTCAGCCTGGCCATGACAGAAACCATTTTAAGATACCAAACAATGATCAATAAGCAGTTTATTCTTTCAAAATGACCCGACGGACGTGTTTGGGACGAAAGAGGAAAACACGAAGCTACTTTTTAAGCAATAGACGCGGTTTATTGCTTATTTGAGACTATAGAGGAAACGGGAGAAGAAAAGGAGAGAAAAAAATGAGTTTCCTGATCACCAAAGCAGCAAGGCGTCCCCCGCTGTTATGACTTGACGGTTCTCCGTTTTTCTCCGCAGTTTCCGGCGTCATCCGTCGGTTTGATGCTTTCTCCGTTGTTTGGCGTTCACGAGTGTTTCTCCACGGGCTGGACAGAGACAGCAAAGTTTCTTTCTGTGCTGAGTTATAACTTACAGCGTTTCTGAGAGCTGGATGGAGTTGTTGTTTCCCTCCGCGGGTTCTGTGTCCTCAAACATCAGCTGGAGGGGAGCAGAAACGAGCAGATCAGCGGTCCCGTGGGCTCAACTTGGCTCTTAGAGCTTCCGCGTGCTCAAAGAAGTCGGAGCGTTCGACAAGCGTGTCCTCACCGCCAGGTATCCTGGGCAAAAGAACGAGGTTTCTTTGTCTCTGCTGAAGATTTATGGTCTTAGTTCGCGGGAAAAGTCCACGGCTTCCCGCACATGCGCAGAACGTGTTTCTGGTACTAGGCGGTGACGTCATCACAATGCTTCCGTGTGCAAAGCATCATGGGAAATGAAGTTTCTTGGCGCTGATGTGATTATTTGCTTTTCAGAGCAATTTAAGCACAGTCATTTTGGAGAAAATCACTGCATAGTAATTTCCTCATGAGGTCAGACCCTCAACACATGCATGCACAGTGTCATTTCGATGTGCTTTCTGATCATAATTAAAATACACAAATACATTTAGATCTAATTAAATACACTAATTAAATCCAGATTTAAGAATCAGATAAAAGACTAAGTTAAAGGCTGAGTAGTTGCAGTGCAGAAGGTGCGGACATCCGGGAGGGACTCGGTGTAGAGCCGCTGCTCTTCCGCATCAAAAGGAGCCAGATGAGGTGGTTGAGCATCTGATCAGGATGCCTCCTGGATGCCTCCCTAAGGAGGTGTTTTGGGCATGTCCTGCCCGCAGGAGTCCCCCGGGTCAACCCAGGACTGGAGGAAATACATCTCTAGGTTGGCCAGGGAACGCCTGGGTGTGTCAGCTAAAGAGCTAGCGGACTTGGCCGAGGAGAGGGCAGCCCGGGAGGCCCTACTTGGGATGCTGCCCCTATGACCTGGACCCAGATAAGTGGAGGAAGGTGAGGTCAGGTGAGGTAAACTAATAGTAGCACTTGAAATTGATTCTGTAGTTTTCTGGTAACCAGTGAAGAGGTCTAAGAAAAGGAGTGATGTGTTCAGTTCTCTTGGTTCTTGTTAAGACTCTAGCAGCAGCGTTCTGAAAAAGCTGCAGTTGCTTCACAGCTTTTTGGGAAGACCAATTAGGAGACCATTGTAATAGTCCAGCCTGCTGGAGGTGAACGCATGAATGAGTTTCTCTAGGTCTTGTCTGGACATGAGACCTCTTGAGTCATGCTATTTGATGCAGATGATAAAACTCTGATCTAGTTATTACCTTAATGTGACCAGTGAAGCTCAGGTCTGAATCAATAATGACACCAAGATTTCTAACCGGAGTCTTCTTTAGTCCTCTGGAGCCAAGCTGAGCGATAATGTCCTGCTTCCATGTGATACTTGGTGATTTCAAGTTAAGATATTAAATTAATATAAAATTCTTCAGCTAAAGCCTTTGAATTTTGAAGATTATTGGAGACAAATAAGAAACTGAAAATGTTCTGCTCTTGTTGCAGAGTGACACCAACAGATGGACAGATGGAACAAATCCAGTGTGAGGAAACAACAGGAGTGGAAAGTTCAGCTCATTAAATGCAATTATCACAGTGGAATACGTGAGATGATGAAGACACTAAAGAGAGAGAGAGTTGGAGCTGAGCACAAAAATGAACATTGTAGATCTGCTTAATCTGAGGATGTTGATTGGTGTGTCTTGGGTGTGTTTCTCTGGAAGGGACCATCAATGGCCAGGGCCTCCATCAGGCAGCTTACACGCATGCATGGTATAATTCATGAGAGTTTCTGTATGCAACAAGCTCATATCACTAATTACAGCTTCTCAGAGTCAACAGAGTGAAGATGTGGGTCATTAGCAGGTGGCAAATCTGATCCAGTAACTAATACTGAAAGAGGAGAAAAGACAGTTGTTAGGTGAGAGAAAATATGAGTGTGTGTGTGCGTGTGTGTGTGTGTGTGTGTGTGTGTGTGTGTGTGTGTGTGTGTGTGTGTGTGCGTGTGCGTGTGTGTGTGTGCGTGTGTGTGTGTGTGTGCGTGTGTGTGTGTGCGTGTGTGTTGTAAACATGTAAAATATTAAAGCTTCACCATCGATCAGAAACACACAGGCAGCACGGTATAAAAGGAAAACAAAAACCTCAGACATCACTCTAGATAGGTAGACTGCTCTGAATCACAAGGTATCAGCTATCAGAGGCAGTTTTACCATTAGGCGTAGGTAGGCGGCCGCCTGGGGCCCCCTTGTGTTGGGGGGCCCCCTAGCCCTGACCACCGGCACCCCTCTGTTAATGCCACAATATTCTTATTACCAGACGAGATTGGACATGCTTCTCATTACCATAATTCCTGAACCGTTCAAGATATCATTAAAATTCCAAAAGTGCTGAAAAGATTAAAAATGGGGCTTTTCATGCATATACAATACACTACGGTAGCCACCGGGATTCCCTGTCTTGAGTGCAACGAATCACAACACAGATTCAGAGACGTGCTGAGTTTGTCATCCAAAATGCTCCGTTTTATAACTTTTGAATGGCTGATCAGATCCAAAAAAATTCCAACGATTCCTAAAAGTACATAAAAGCAGCTTTCCAACGATCTATAGCATGAAGCAATCAGAGTTATAGAAAATATCGCTACAGGGGAAATCCTGCTGTACAGCCTGATTGAAACGGAGCGCAGCGCTGCCGTGAAAGCGGATAACGGAACGGGGAAGCTAATTAGCATAAAAAGCAGCATGAAATTATGGAAATGCCTCAAAGAAAATCAACACGCTCTATTAGGTGTCCCAGAAGGCTTATATCTGAAGACAGTGACCACTAAGAAGGGCAGATCTCCGGTGAACCAGGGTATGAATGTTTGTTCAGAACTTAATTTTTTTATTTGAACAACCCTCAACTATTTGCTAATTGTAAGATTCAGCTTCATTCCAGCATTATTTATCTTTTTACAATAAGTAATTATTTTTGCTAAAACAAAAGTTTTTGGTATGGCAGTGCACGGTGTGCCAGAGAAGCACCACATGGCAGTGTGAGGTGTGCAGGACTCTGCCTGCAGCTGGAGAGAAACTGCTTCAAGGTCTACAACATCAAATGAAAACGTCTGAAAGTTTACAAAAATAAAGTCTTAAAAACTGCTAAAAGACACCAAGGTTCAAACTTTTTTAAGAATAGATGCATTTCAGTTCAAAGTTTAAATTGTTCGCTCAGTAATTTTGAAGTTCCTGTTCAGTAATAAATGTAAAAAATTCTAATCTGTTTTTTGCTTTTTTCACTTTTAAGCTGATTTTTTAAAGGCTGTAATAGAAATAAATTCTAAATACAAACTATACACTGAAAGCTGAGGTTGTTCTGAAAGAGTTACACACACTTTGCACTTTTTATTACAATTTTACAGCCATAAGATTTAAAAAATACCAGGCGGCCCTGTTATAATTATGGTCATAGGAGGGTTTTTAAGACGGCGATGCACAAACAGGAAGTGATTGGTAGTCATTCCACTCCAATCTAGTTGGTGGCGGTAATGCACCAAATTGTTGTTTGCCAAGTGCCATAAGACCACAAATAAGAATAAGAAGAGAGGCGGGAGCGTTCGTAACAAACTCAAAGCGGTAGTCAAAACATTAAGCATGAAATTGAGTTATCCTAGTGGCTCCAATAAGAGAAAGAAGCAGCTTGCTTCATAAAAGCTTTTATTTTCACTTCTAAAAGTGACGTCGTTTTTTGATGTAAACATCAAAAGGAAGCAGAAAGGAAAGACAATGCAAAATGTTTCAAGGGAGGAAAACATGGACCAAAATGGAAAATAGAAAAAAAAATAACTAAGGCTAAAGCGCAGGAGCACTGACAGGAAAAAGAAAGCAGAGCAAATATTTAAAGCGCTCAAAGGGCGGGAAATACAGGAAAAAAAAGAGGAGGACTAATAAAAAGGGAAAATAACTCGTGTCAGAAGCGGGGAGAGTTTTGCAAATCTAGTTAAAGGTAAGATTGTCGAAAATTTAGTGTAAGGGGCCCCATGTCTGTGTTCGCCATGGGCCCCCAAATTGCTAAATCCGCCCCTGTCAGCTATTATGCTGCCTGTAACCATGGCAACAACACTAATGCTTTAGGTTAAAGTGCCACTTGATTTAACTATTGGTGCTATCTCAAAAAGGGTTAGAAACAAACTATTAGGTCATTTCTTCTGTCAGGAATTTTCTTATATGAGGGGAGGGGGTCACCTCTAGATGTCTGGGGCTCGGATCTCCTTGTCTTCCATGGGTCTTGGGGTGCAGATCTGTGGCACCTTACTAGGGATGGGTACCTTTGACATTTGAATTGATCCGGTACTAATTCCCGGTACCTACGAGTCGATACCGGTACTTAACGGTACCAATTTTCGATACTTTTGAGTGTTTAATATTTTTAATTCTCTTTTATAATTAAATATATATTTTTCTCAATATATAACCATATTTGATAAATATCACGATAAATAACATTCAACTGTTTGTATTTTAACATCGTCCTTTTAGTTTTATAAGTTGATAATTAAACTGAAGCAAACATCTTTACTGTGAACTAAATTTACTGTGTATCTTCATTCCTTTTACCGTCCTTTTTCAATTGATTTTTCCTACTGGGAAGTTAGAATTTCCGAGGAGAAAGCAAACGCACCATTAGATGATAACATTGGTGGCATAGGAAGCTAACATATCAAGCTAACGTTATCTTAAACAGTTTATTTAGCTGCTGGAGCAGATTTAAACGATGATGCCTCACACTTAGATCGTTGTCACTGGTTTCATCTTCACCCAATCACCCGTCACATTTAGTAAAGTGAAGCCAAACTTTAGAGCGCGTTCATGTCCTTCTAGTCGGAATTTCGGAGTTCCGAGGAGAAAACGAACGCACCATTAGTGAAACGGAAGCTAACATATCGAGCTAACGTTATCTTAAACATTTTATTTACCTACCGGAGCTGCTCTGTTCACAACTCGCTCGCAGCGACCGATGAAATAACGCTCTTGCGCATGCGCAGCTGTCTAGGCAAGTTCTCGTTGTGAAGGACGGGTACCGAAATGAGGCACTGTTTCAAATGAAGTGAATCGGTGCTCGGTCGGTACCTTAAAAAGTACCGAATTCGGTACCCGTCCCTACACCTTACACCTAGAAACACTCCTCTGGAGAAAACTTATAGATCCCTTGAATGTTATTGTTTACATCCGGGTAATAGCACACATCCGCCCAACGCTGGAAGGCAAAAGGACCCTCTTCGGCCATCATCCAGAGCTGCATCTCTGCCATTGAAGCTACAAAATAAAACCTAGGGCTTTAGATAATGCTACTTTAGATCATCTAACATATCCATGATCAAAAGTTTATATCTCAAAGCTAACGGTGTTTAGCACGCACCTCCCAGATCCATTTGAAATAGCCAACGAGCTTTGAGACAACAGTCCTCAGAACTGCTGCTATAGGGTTATCTACAATTATTTATTATTATTTGTAACGTGATGAAGGAGCCATTTCTCCCCTCTAACAGCTGTTTCCTTTTGACACCGTGACAGAGTGCATGAAACAGCCAAGGTCATGCATTCACTTCTAAACGGTTTACATTCCAGCGATGAAGACAGAAGAGAAGACTCTTCTTTTCATTTATTAAACCAAGAACTCTATTTTAATAAAGCTAATCAAAACAACTGTTAGTCAATAATAACCATGTGACCGATCTGTGAAATCACAATGTTATGATTAATGTTTTAATAAGTAAATGACTTATTCTTTCCACTAGTCACGTGATACACAAAGATAAACAATCATGACACATTCCGGTCACAAATCCAATCAGAACCTTCACATCTGAAGCGTGGCAGAGTCTCTGTGGTGTTTATTTAATCGGTCAGCTGTGATTCGTCCAGAGTTATAAACATCAAGATTAATAAAACAGCGCAACGCCATTTTGAGTTCAGTATTCAGCCAGATCTCTAGATCCTCTGCAGTTCATCATTGCAAAGTGAAGTATGGACCGGCCATCTGTACTTTTTACTTTTAAGCTGAGAACTGCCAAGCTGGGAAATCCTGTCGTTATCAGCAAAACAACGGTTCTTTCAGAATAAAAGCTGAACTCGCTGACCCAAAGAGGGTCCCTTTTGATGCTGTGAAACATCTGTCGCTTTTACCTGGAGACTATCCAAAGACTGGTTTGTCGTGCTGAAGACGCTGTTTCATCGGCTCCAGTACCAGTGGAAGGTCGTGAACCTGGCAGCCTGATATAAGACGGAGGTCTCACTGAAGGGTATGTAGAGTGGCACAGATGGCGTCTCATGTTGTTTTCTGACCACGGTTCAAATGTTGATCAGTTAGGAACAAAACGTCATCTCCCACTCAGACTCGCTTCTCCAGAACGGAGGTTCTGAACTGACATCGCACCAACACACACTCCACCTCACATTCCATTCCATGAGCATCCATCACTAGAGAGCTAGTCCTGTTAAACTGTTTAAAATCATTTAGATAATAAATTTTGCTTAAACGTTTGGAGGTCTCTCTCTCTTCTCGTCTCTCAGTTCATGCAAAGTGTATTACATTTCTCTGTAATAAAAAGAACCACTCTTCTGATTTAAATAGCCCAGTGTCCAGAGATGGGGTCCATACTGGATATGGATCATTAATATCTCTGGTCATTAATTAAAATGTAACTCTTTAACCTCCATTACATATTAATATTAGTAGTAGTAGTAGTAGTAGTAGTAGTAGTAGTAGTAGTAGTATTCAACACGCTTGGACTTTACACAGCTGAAGTAATGAAGGTGTAACAGGATCTCTCCTGTGTTGTGCAGGTAAACACTGAAGGATCGCCATGATGCAGTTCGTCCTTGGACATTCTGTGTTTATTCTGGCGAGTTCAGTAAACAGAAACACTAAGAGAACGACATTAGAGGCTGGGCAGATCTCAGGAGGGACAAACACTTGTAAATAACTTTTATATTTGACATTCCTGATGAGCGCAGTCAACAAAACGAACAACATTAAAGGGAGCCCGCTCCAATTACAGAACACACTTTGTGTAATTATGTAAAAGAAACAAATTATGTGCTCTTTGTTATTGTTGTACCTATGTGTTGATCAGCAGTGTGACATCTTTGTTCTGTTGTATTTTTGTTTCTTTTTTACTCTCCTTCTGCAGGTCTAGAAGCAGATTCCTTGTACCTCATGTACTTTATACTTTTTATTTCCCTTCTCCAAATAAGCAGTTTTACAGATGGTCAACAATGAAATCTACAGATAAATACTAATAAAAACACACAACCCTACTCTTTACGCCTTTAACAGCAACTACAGTCTATAATTTCTGTTTTTATCCTCATTCAGATTTTATTTTGGCCTTAATTTTTATTCTCCAGCTCTCCAGCAGCCTGTGTGCCCCAATCATCGGCTCAAAGCATGCACACCTCAAAGTGCAATATTCGGTTCCACCAGTAGGTGGCACTAACACAACATAACATTTGAACTGCATATATTGTTTTGAACATTATAATCACTTTAAATGAGAACAAATAAACATGTTTTACTGCAACAACTGCTGGTATGATTTCAGGTCTATATTAAACCAAGAGTGAGTTTATGTTAATGAGGGGGTGGAAAGAGGGATGGGAAAGGACTTCTACCATGCTAGCTCGTCGTTTCCTGCAGCAGGAGACCGTAAAATCAGAGTGGCCAAATATTCTCATCAGTAAAAGACTGATTGGCTGTTTAGCTGCATGAGTGTTTGTTGGAGAAACTTCACTGTTTAGAGACAGCTGGTGAAAATTATAAATAATTGAGACTACATGTTAGCACCATCGACGTTAGCACACACAATTTAGCAAAACGGACTTGCGTATAGTAAATATCTGTAGATTTTGTCTACTTTTTAGATGTTTTTTCTTCTTTCACATTAGAGTGGGCAGCGCTCTAGCGCCCCCTATAGATAATCTGCCACTGCTTTTTGTTAACCCCTCCCCCCCCAACACACACACACACACACACACACACACACACACACTTCCTTCTATTTTCTTCCTTTCCCTTTCATTTCCATTTCTGTGTTCAGTGGAACACAGTTACCATCCAATCAGTCCTAAAATGCTGCTGGTGCTGATGGAGTTCCTGACAAAGTACTCTTGTTATGTACTCACCATCTCTCTACACTGAGAGCTTCAATATGTCCCCTGAAGCGAGCGATCATTCCACCCTGCTTTAAGTCATCCACCATCACCACAGTCCCCAAAAACCCATCTGTCAATTGTCCTAACAACTATGGGCCAATTGGATTTGTGTCAGCTTGATGAAGGGTTTTTGAGAGATGAGTTTAATGGCACATCAAGGCCACCCACCCACCAGTTTGGATACACATCCAGCTGGTAAACAGAGGAGGTTATCATCATAGCTCTTCCAAATTTGCTGAGCTACCCTGGACTCTCTAGAAGCTCAGAACCTAGCATCCACCATCCATCAGTTTGTCATGACAAACACAAACACAAATACAAAATGCACCCCATTTCATCTACACATCAGAGAATAATTGTTACAAACATCAAAGGCCTGTTTATTTAGCTTTGATTGTCCACAATATGTAACCTTGACCTAGAGCTGGGTGATATGGCCCAAAATCAATATCACAATATATTGAGGATTTCACCTCAATAATGATAAATAGACGATAACTACAGGTATGCGAAGAATCAAAATTGGTCCACTAGATGCAACTGTCACAAGTATCACGTTGAGTCACATTTTTACGTGACTCAAGGTGGTACAGTTTCTTAAAATGACATGAATGTTGCCAACCTACACACATCTTTTCATTTTTTTATTACCAAATTTATTGAAATGTGAAAAATTATCTTGAAAAGAGTCAGAAATTTCGATAACGATAAATTTTTGATTTATTGCCCAGCCCCACCCTGACCAAACAGGCTTGACATTATATCTATTATTGTTATTCTTTATTAGTACATTTTTTTACCCCATTTGATTATGTGCTTATATGCTTTAATTTCAGGCACTTTCGTTGACTGATTGCATAGTGTAGTATGGTGTGGTGTAGTATGGTGTAGCATGGTATGGTGTGGTGTGTAGCATGGTATGGTGTGGCGTGGTGTAGTGTGGTGTGGTGTAGTATGGTATGGTGTGGTGTGGTGTAGTATGGCATGGTGTGGTGTGGTGTAGTATGGCATGGTGTGGTGTGGTGTAGTATGGTATGGTGTGGTGTGTAGCATGGTATGGTGTGGCGTGGTGTAGTGTGGTGTAGTATGGTGTAGCATGTATGGTGTGGTGTAGTATGGTATGGTGTGGTGTAGTATGGTGTAGCATGGTATGGTGTGGTGTGTTACATGGTATGGTGTGGTGTGGTATAGTGTAGCATGGTGTAGCATGGTATGGTGTGGTGTGGTGTAGTATGGTATGGTGTGGTGTAGTATGGTATGGTGTGGTGTGGTGTAGTATGGTGCAGCATGGTATGGTGTGGTGTAGTGTGGTATGGTATGGTGTGGTGTAGTATGGTATGGTGTGGTGTGGTGTAGTGTAGTGTAGTGTGGTGTAGTATGGTGTTGTATGGCATGGTGTGGTGTAGTATGGTGTAGTGTGGTGTGGATCTGGGACCTGGGAGCGCAATTTTCGAATACGTACTTGGTCAGTACACCTAAGCATACCAAATGAAGATGGTGCCTGCTGTAATGGCTGCTTGTCTGCTGCTCCTGTTTTTGTTTCTTATTGTTGTGTTTACAAACTTCTGGATTACCGAATCCAGTACTGTTATCTCATATGACCGACTTACCCTCGTCGATCTCCGGCAGAACCTCGGATCTCTTCAGTTCCACAGTCGTGAGTTTGGAAGGTCTTTTGGCTCGCTGTTTACTATGGTCCCAGCGTTTCTGCTCAGCGCCCCGCGTCCAGTATGGTTCCGAAAGAGGCGCCGCCGAATCGGTAGGTGGGGGGATGCTGAGCGAAGCTAACCTTCACCAAGGTCCTCGTCTTTGATAACTATCATTCCTCTGCAACCGGATCCTCAACTCTGTCACTGGCAGGTGGAGTCCATTCAAACTCTGTCGGAAGACCCCCTGAGAGTGATCGCATAGATGGTGGCTTTCGGCGGCGGCGAATCAGTGGGGCAAACTTGGCTAACCTTAGCTATCCTAAGGTGATCGGCTCTGGCGTGCGCTCTGAACCCGGCTCCAAGACGTCCGCTTCACTCCTCAGGATTGCTCTCATGAATGTCCAATCAATTGGGGAAAAAATGGTTTTTCTGAAAGACTATTTCATCGACCAGTCAATAAATCTGTTCTTTATGACTGAAACCTGGATCCAGCCTGGTGAGTCGGCCCCTCTATCATTATTTTGTCCTCCTGAATGCCTAGTCTTAAACGAGCCTAGACCTTCTGGTTGTGGTGGGGGTTTACTTACTTTATACAACTCCTTTCTCCTTCTGAAACCACTCTCTGGTTTTGTGACTCCCTCCAGTTTTGAGCTGTCAGTGTTTGAATTAGACTGCTGCTCTGTGCTCTCTATTATCGTCCACCTAAATATAACTCAGTCTTTCTAAATGAATTTTCAGACTTTTAGCTGATATCCTCCCTAAAAATGAAAGAGGGATTATCCTTGGTGATTTTAACATTCTTATCTGCTGTCCCACAAAGGCCTTGGTAAGGGAGTTTTTGGACATTTTAGATTTGTTTGATCTACAGCAACTGGTCAAGGATCCTACCCATGAACGCTACCATACACTGGACTTCGTTTTATCTTTTGGACTCTGTTTTTGATTTATTTGTAGATCATGTGTGTATCTCTGATCATTTTCTAATCATTTTTAATATCTCAAACCTAGTATCTCTCCCTACAAGGCTAAACGTTACGCTCAGTATATTGCTCCCTCGTCCTCTGTTATGCTGTCATCTATCCTGGAGGCTGGCCTATTAACATCTTTCTCCCCAACTACATCTGTGGGAGTAGATGGTCTGGTGGACTCCTTCAATATGGCTTGTTCTGTTGCCCTAGATTCTACTCAGGCAAAAAAAGACCATCTCTGATCCCTGGTTAAACGACAACACTTGTGATCTCAGACGCCAGCGTAGGACACTTGAACGTAGATGGAAAAGGGACAAGCTACAAATTTCGCTCCAAATGCTGAAAGACTCCTTGGCAGCTTACCAAAAAGCTGTCAGATCAGCTAAAAATAATTATTTTGCTAAGATCATTGAGAGGCATCGTGGTGATCAACGCAAGCTTTTCAGTACCAATAACTCTGTTCTTTCACTAAAGGAATCCACTGCCCCCTCCGCACCAACTACAGCACTATGCACAGATTTTCAATTTTTTTTTTCACGGAAAAAATCTGTACTATTAGACATAATCTGTTGGGACCTGTTTCCCAGAAAGAGTCGCTCTGTTCTCCTCCATTCTCTGATTTTGATCATGTCTCCCTTCAAGATCTTGATAAATTAATCAGGTCTATGAAACCCTCAGGTTCCCCACTGGATCTTCTCCCCCCAATGTTGCTACTTGGGGTACAACCAGTAGTGGGTCCTTTTATTCTGAATATTTTAAATTACAGTTTGTCCTCTGGAGTGTTTCCAGAATCCTTTAGGAAGGCGGTTGTCCAAATGCTATTGGAAAAACCTGGCCTGGATCAAAATGATTATGCAAGTTTCCGCCCAATCTCCAAACTTCCTTTTTTATCCAAGGTTATTGAAAAAGTGGTACATGCTCTCACATCATTTACTGGAACATTCACTACTTGACCATTTTCAGTCTGCTTTTAGGCCAAATCATAGCACTGAGTCTGCACATATTCGTGTGTTAAATGACATTCTGACAGAAACTGATGCTGGTTCCTTTGTTCTGTTACTACAGCTAGACCCATCAGCGGCATCTGATACGGTTGACCATAACGTTCTGCTAACCAGGCTGGAATCTTTTGTTGGAGTCACAGGGACCGTGCTAAACTGGTTTCACACTTATCTGTCTAATAGAAGTTTCAGCATTCACATAGGTGACTGCTCTTCTCCTTTTGTCTCGCTCCCCTGGGGAGTTCCCCAGGGCTCTATTCTAGGTCCACTCCTCTTCTATATATATTCTTCCACTGGGAAACATCATTGCTAAACGTGGCACATTTACGCTGATGACTGTCTAAAAATTTATATGGCTTTAAATCAGTCAAGTTCCATTACTCAGCTCTCAGAATGTCTCTCAGAAATTAAAACCTGGCTACCTTCCAATTTCCTGAAGTTCAATGAAAATAAGACAGAGGCCATTCTCTTCAAACCAAAGCATAATCTGCATACTTCTGCTGCCTTTGATCTCTCACCCCTCAACCTTAATTCCTGTGTGATCGGCCTTGGAGTTAAACTGGATGCCGATTTGTCAGTAAGTGCACATGTTAATGCCACTGTTCGATCGCTTCTTCCAGCTTCGTCACCTTACCCAACTAAAGCCTATTCTTAAGAGTCTGCACTTAGAATCCGTTATTCGTGCATTTATCACTTCCAGACTCAACTTTTCCAACTCAGTTCTTATCGGTGCAAATGTATCTGTCCTCAATCGTCTGCAGAAAGTCCAGAATGCCGCAGCAAGATTTCTTTCAAATACTGTTAAGTCCCCTCTGGCATCTAGGAGCGGTGAGGGGAGAACACAGAGAAAAATAAAATAATGGAAAATAAAAAGGATTAATTCAGAGGGATGGTGTCTCGCTGTGATGGCGTTGAATGAATGGAAGGAGGGTAACAATTGGCAATTCAAAAAGGTTTATTAACAAAAGGTTGGATAAAGGGTATTATAATAATTAAACTAAATAAACTCCCTCTGCTAAAATAGGGAGTACGCCAAATAATAACCAACTTAAAGTGGCTCTCTCGGATTTAAACAGAGAGAGGAGACCAAAAGGGAAACACGCCTATTCAAAACTAAACCAACCACAACAGAACTAAAAGAATAAACCTAATTACCAAACCAAAAGACCCACAATTATCAAAACCAGTAAGCTAGAAATCTCCAACTAAAAATCCTCAAAGGCAAAACACAAAGAAAAACTAAACTGAGGACTGGAGATTTACAAAACGGGTGGCAAAAGGCACAAATTAACCTGAACAAAACTGGGGCACTAAACATTTAACCATAAACCCCAGTATTGGAGATAACAGTTGGATTACTAGAGACAGAGTCTCTAAGAGATCACAGACAGCTCTAAAACTGTGTCACCTCTGTCACTGTGTCTCTCAGAAAAGTGGAGTGAGGAGGCTTAAAAGGCTTCAGGGGCAGATGATTGCATATTCAGTGTAGCTGCTCCACATCACTCTGCTAGACTATGGTGCTGTGTGGCAGGCCTGCAGGAGCTGATGCCTGCAGTAGGAGGTCACCAGGTGAAGAGCAGAGAGCAGAACCTCAGCTTGCGTTGTCCGTCTCAACCGACGGATGTTTAGAAAAGAGAGCTCGACTCCGTTCGTCCTTGCGGAGCTCTCCGGCAGGTCCGCAAGGACGTTGCGTGTCTCCGCACTGACGCAGACGGAGAAGCATGAATCAGGCTTGACTGCCTAGCCAAATCTTACTAGACCCTAGTCTTCATGCGCGTCACAGGTGGGCAGATTAAGCACATGTGCATTTGCACATCCAAACCAGCAAAGAGAGGGGGGTTAGCCCCCGCTCTTTCTGGGGTGCTCCCGAGAAGGCGAAATGATCACTAACACTAGCCCGCTGAAGGCAATGCTAAAAAAAAAACAAGATATATCCCAAAGGGATATCCCATGTGCTGCATGGTGGTGCAGTTGTTAGCACTGTTGCCTCGCAGCACTAAGGTTGCAGGTTCGATACTCGGCTGCGGCCTTTCTGCGTGGAGTTGCGTGTTCTCCCCATGCATGTGTGGTTTTCCTCCGGGTACTCCGGTTTCCCCCACAGATCACAACATGCCCTATAGGTTATAAATTGTAAGTCGCTTTGGATAAAAGCGTCTGCCAAATAAATAAACATAAACCTAACCAGGGAAACCACCACACTGGCTCACACACACACTTAATCTCAGAACGCCATGGTCTCTTATGGCTCAGCAAATCCACTCAACAAACAGTCGGCGACAACATTGTTAGTTATTTTGAGGTGAACATCTCCCTCGGTGGTGGATATGAAGCTTGCAGCTGCGCACACCGCAGCTTCAGATGCCAGACACCTGAGGGGAATGTTAGAGTTTAAGCATATGAATATGACATGCTATAGATTTGCGTCTGCGATGGGGAGTGGAGATATTAAAAGTGGTAGCGTTGATTTTACCTAAAACCACATCAAATCTTGGTCACCAGGATGCAATTCTCAACTGGATGACTTGACATTATAGTGGACCTTCATCCGTTTCTGAGCTACACTCATATGTTCTCTGGCCAACCTGTTTGCTTGTTTTAATCGCCATTGAAACTGTTTGATGTAGTGATTCCTTTTTCTTTCTTTGACTCAGGGATCTGCAAAAACTGCTCTTTAAGAGCTGTCAAAGGACCTGCTGGGGTATGGCCAAAAACAAGTTACGCAGGACTATAGCCCAATGACTCTTGAGGGCCTTCTCTAGCTGTGAACAACAAAAATGGGACTCCCTCATCCCATCACCAACCCATATTTAAACTGTACTTTCTTAACATTTTCTTGAAGGTTTGATGCCAGCGTTCTAAAATGTGCTGGATGCCTAAAGTTTTGGCAACTCATTTAAACAAATCAGACTTAAAGTTTAATCCCTGATCTGTTTGTAAAGCCCGTGGCAGCCCAAACTCTGAAAAGGACATCAATGCTCTGGTAACTGACTTGGCTGTGATGGATGCAAGTGGTATGGCTTCAGGGAACCACGTAGAGGGACACATCATTGTTAGCAAAAACCTCTTACCAGACTTGCTTCTAGGTAAGGGACCAACACAATCTACTATGATGGTATCAAATGGGTTCCCCACCACTGGGATAGGATGCAGAGGAGCCAGTGCAGGTTTCTGGTTTGGCTTTCCTGCAAGCTGACAAACATGGCAGTGGTTACAAAAGTTAGCAACATCTCGTTTCATCCCAGGCCAAAAGAAATGTTCCAAGATCACCTGATATGTTTTTCTGGTACCCAGGTGTCCTGCCCACTGGCTTTCATGTGCCAAGCCAAAAACTTTATGGCGATATTTTTGTGGTACAACCATTTGTGTGGTTATACCCCATGGTGCACCTTTAGCTGCAGAATTAGCCCAGCGACACATCAGCACATCTTCATTCATCATATATCCAACATTTTTATCGAAAGGTTTACAGACTTCTAAAAAACATTTCTCTAAACTTTCATCATTCTTTTGCTCTTCTCCCAGACTTAACCTTGTGATAGGAAAACTGTTTGGGGAAGGGGGTTCCTCTTTGACAGTAGCCTTAAGATCATCCTCATTTAATCCATGAACTTCAAGCATTTTACTTTCACCTTCTTCAAACAACCTGGAAATGTCTAAGGTTTGTTCCTTTTGTCTAGCTTGGGCACGTGTTAAAACACAGGCTGGATAAATCCAATTTTCACATCCACACATGGCCCCAGATAGGCAACAGGATCACTCACAAGCTGTAATGGAGGAGTAGCCTTTCCTCCTGCAATATCATTTCCTAAAAGGAGTGTTATTCCTTCAACAGGTAAAGAAGGGCACACGGCTACATCAAAGTTTCCTTGCACTAAATCACAGGACAAATATATTTTATGCATTTGATGAGCAACAGGTTCAGCATTTAAACTGGTGAGAAGAACTGACACACCAGTAGAGCTAGCTTCACCAAAAGGCAGGACATTATTTAAAATGAGCATTTGGGAAGCCCCGGTGTCACGTAAAATTGTGACAGGAAAGGGATCAGGTGCGTTTTCTGTGAGTTTAACCCAACCTTTGGACAGGAAAGGACTAAACTATTCATTCACACTCGCCTCGGCTGATCTGTTGTTTACTCGAGGATTGGTTAACAGCCCAATCTCTTGTGGTGGGGACACACTCTGCTCATTCTTTCTTAGAAGTTTAAAACAATCTTTTACCAAATGTCCAGACTTATGGCAGTAAAAACATTTCTGTTGGCTCACCCTCCTCTGTGAACTACAATGTCCAGGAACCGTGGGAGCTGAACTCACCACGGAAGGGAGCTTGGGATCTCTGATAGGGAAGTTTCCACCCACCGCTGTGGGTTAATGCAAACTCGTCTGCTAATAGTGCTGCTGAAGACAGAGTCGTTACTTTTTGTTCGTTCAAAAAAAGCACAGTGCGCTCCGGCAAACATCTCTTAAATTCCTCAAGGAGAATTAACTCTTTCAACTCAGTAAAAGTAGAAACTTTAGAGGCTGGTACCCATTTGTCAAATAAAAGAACCTTCTCTCTAGAGAACTCAACAAATTGGTTAGTTCTTTTATGGGAAATGGCTCTAAACATTTGCCAATAAGCTTTGGGCACAAGCTCGTATGCATTCAACACAGATGACTTAAAACCAAGCTCGTATGCATTCAACACAGCTGACTTAAAACCACAGAAGGAAATAATCCTGGACGAGCCCCCATTATGCTATGTCCCCTCTGACATCTAGGAGCGGCGAGGGGAGAACACAGAGAAAAATAAAATAAACTCTTTCATAACAATTTTAACTGTGTTTTATGTATATGTATGAAAATTTGAATGGTTTTTCAGGTTTAACTCTGTTCAGTGCTTTAGTCAGCTGACATGCTGTTTTTAAATGTGCTATACAAATAAAATTGGATTGGATTGGATTGGACTGTAGTAGTGTGGTGTAGCATTGTATGGTGTGGTGTGACGTAGTATGGTGTAGCATGGTATGGTGTGGTGTAGTATGGCATGGCATGGCGTAGTATGGTGTGGTGTGATGTGATGTGGTATGGTGTAGTATGGTGTGGTGTGATATTGTATGGTGTAGTACTGTGTGGTGCCTTGGTCTGCCTGAGTGTTCGCGGCTCCCGGGTCAGGGGGTTTAAGATTTTTGGCATCTGCCTGATTAATCTTGGTGGCTGCCTGGTGGGGTCTGGGTCCCTGGGCTCTGTTGGGTCCCCATCGGGGCTGATTGCCTCTGGGTCCCGAGTCACTGGGTTCCGGGCTCAGCCGACTTGGGGGTGGGAGGCTGCGGGCGGGCCTGTGGGCTTGCTGCTGATATCCGCTGGGACTCTGCTGGCTGCTGGTTGTGACCCCCCGGGGCAATCCTCTGCGCCTCTTGAGGGGGGCAGGGGCTTTTCTGGTTGCAGTCTCCCTGGGGTCCCTGCGCTCTGGGGCAGCTCCTGGATCTCTGAGACTTGGAGCTCCTTCCATCTTCTACATATCTTTGGGGGGCAGATCTGTGGCCCCTCACACTGTCTATTGGACGCTCCTGTAGAGAAACCTTACATATACAAGTGTGGGTACGCACACAGGCGCTCACATGGTGCTCTCATTAGTATGGACTTGGGCCCGTTCAACACATGTCTTAAGGCTGTGGTTGGCACTTAATGCACTGTGATTTATTATCATTTGATTGTTCAGTAAAATAATGTTGATTTTGTATTTCCTCATCAGGTTGACGCAGTGATTGTTTGCTCCTGTTGTATTGTTGTGTGTTGTTTTTCTTTTTTATCCTTCTGCAGGTCTAGAAGCAGACTCTGGTTCATCATTGATTGTTTATTTTTATTTTATGGTGTAGCATGGAGTGGTGTAGTATGGTGTGGTGTAGTATGGTGTAGTACGTATGGTGTAGTGTGGTGAACTATGGCGTGGTGTGGTGTAGTATAGTGTAGGATGGTGTGGTGTGGTGTGGTGTAGTATAGTGCAGGATGGTGTGGTGTGGTGTGGTGTGGCGTGGCGTGGCGTGGTAAGGTATGCAAAGTTTTTCCTGCATTCAAATTTGCGTGGCAGCCGCCTCCAGCTTATTTTGTGCTGCCCAGCCTGATTTCACTCTGCCCCCAGCTAAATGGATGTTATTTTAACTGCAAGTTGCAGCTTTGCGCCACTTCAGGGACGCTGTATCAGCAACGGTGCACCGAAAAGCACTAAAACCACTGCAGAAAAGAAGATAAAAAATTGCTTTTCTCACTAGTTGGTACATATCTGGTTGGTGCTATGGACGTTCTGATTTTCCCCCAGGCTCTTCCACATCAGAGCAGGGCTGTACAGTGTGACAAAAAAAACTGTCTAACCAATCTAATGCATATTATTGAGCCTTTTATAATAAGAGTCTGTTATTTCAGCCCAATAATTTTGTTGTTTTATTTCATATTTTTTAGCAGAAAACCAGTTTTGTTTCACTTGAAACATTGTCAAATGGAATATTCAATTATTCAACAGAAGCTTAGATTAGAACACTAAACGAAAACATATTTGGCCTTTAAAAAAGTGATGCAGTTGAATGCACAGAGTATGCATGTAATGGCGCATGGTCAGGATGCCTCAGTTTGAGCCAGGGAAAACCCTGGTGTGGTGTGGTGTAGTATGGTGCAGTATGGCGTGGTGTGGTGTGTTGAAGTAAGGTATAGTATGATGTTGCAAACTTGTAGAGCCTGGGTTCAAACTGGCAACCCAGTGGTGTGGTGTAGTATGGAGTGGAGTAGTATGGTGTGGTGTAGTATGGTGTGGTGCAGTATGGTGTGGTGTAGTATGGTTTAGTTTGGTGCAGTATGGTGTGGTGTAGTATGGTGTAGTTTGGTGCAGTATGGTGTGGTGTAGTGTGGTTTACTATGGTGTGGTGTAGTATGGTGTAGTTTGGTACAGTATGGTGTGGTGTAGTGTGGTTTACTATGGTGTGGTGTAGTATGGTGTAGTTTGGTGCAGTATGGTGTGGTGTAGTATGGTGTAGTTAGGTGCAGTATGGTGTGGTGTAGTGTGGTTTACTATGGTGTGGTGTAGTATGGTGTAGTTTGGTGCAGTATGGTGTGGTGTAGTAAGGTGCTGTGTGTTGACGGATGGTGTTGCATGGTGAGGTGTTGCAAACTTGCATTGTGCTTTTCTAAGTGAGTGACTCCAAAACACTTTACAGTGCAATCACTGAAGCACATTCACGCACTGATGGTGAAGATTTATTATGCAGCAGCAGCAGCCCTGGGGCACGCCGACAGAGGTGTGGCTCCCGTACAAAGGCGCCACCAGTCCCTCCGACCACCACCACCAGCAGGCTAACAAAGTGAAGAGTCTTGCCTAAGAACACAATGACTGAAACAAACAGAGCCTGTGTTCAAGCCTTTGATTAAAGGGCAAACTCCTAACCACGGCATCAATGTATTACTCATACATACTAATGTGTTAACTTTTCTTTCTTTAAGCTCCAGCTGAAGCTAAAAGTATGAAACCAACTTTTTACCTTTGAACTTTCCTGGTATTTGAGTTTGCCCTTTAGTTTACCTTTTCTTTAGTGATCGTCTTTCCCATGGATGGGTAAAAAGAGGTTTTTGAACTATTCAACATCAGGCTTTTTGCAACGTTTTGTGCCGCTTTGTGAGACTTTACTGTCTCCATAAACAATCCAAACTTTAAAATATCCATCCATCCATGCCTGGTTTTAGGAATTATGGGATTAAAAGAAGCAGTTTAAAAAAATATGCATAGAACCTTTCACCTCTCCAGACTGGAGGAGCAGCTCTGCTGCCAGCCCCTCCCTGATATCAGCGTTTCTCAGCATAAAGGAGCTTGAGCAAGGGATGGGTGGGTGTGGTCAGCTCCAGCTTGTAATCTTAAAGTGACAGAGCCCTGAAACGGCTCTTTCTAGAAGGTTCAGAAATTTTTCAAGAACAAAACTGCTGAAATTGCTTCACATGAAAGAGATTTTGTCCAAGGACTTCATAAACATGTTTGGCATCAACCAAAGAACTATTATAACTGAAGAAAAAAGTCATAGCATGTTAGCCTGGCCTGCCAGACTCGTCCTCTGTTTAATTCTTCACAGAGAAAGAGTCTGGTAACTCACAGGCAGAGAAGCACATGAGGGGCGGGACTAGGCAGCTCAAAAATAACCAATCAGAAAAAAGACAGAAATGCTGACTGTCGCGTGACGCTGTAGTTTTTTAGCTGTAGTAAAAACAAAAAAAAAGACGTCTGGCGACGGCACAAGCATCTTTTATTTTAGAAGAAAGGCTTTTAGCTTCTACTTGTGGTTTTAAAGACACATTCAAGTCATTTAGAACAGAGGAAAGAGCCTCAGTGAACTCCGCTTCAGTCGCCATATGTGTGACAAACTTGGCGTTGTGGTGTGTGACGTACGCTACTCAACGCTGATTGGCTCAGTTCAAATTCTCACGGGGTAGGGTTATTTGAATAAGAGAGTTCCCAGACCCTTTCTCTGCAGAATTAAAGAGGAGGAGTCTGGCAGGCCAGGCTAGTAACATGTGCCCATAAACCAAACTATCTATTTCACAAATAAACACCAACATTTCATAAAGTAAGCAAGGTCTCTGATACCTTATTAGCATATTTGCAGGTGAATTTTGTTTAAAGCAAATTAAGAATAAATGCTTCAACAGTAAGACATAAAACTTTTTACTCAGACGCTTTTGTTCAGTTTACTGAAATATGGACAAACGTCTTCATTAAAGAAGACCAAGATGCTAATTATTCAAATAAATGAAAAAAGATCAAGTATATTTTATTAAAATTGGTACTTGAACCAACAACTAAGGGAAACGTCATGATTTGTTTCCAGCTAGCTTCCTTTTATGGACTACACTGTGTGTGTGTGCGCGCGTGTGTGCGCGTGCGTGCATGCATGCGCGCGCGTGTGTGTGTGCGTGCGTACATGCATGCGTACATGCATGCGCGTGTATGTGTGTGTGTGTGTGTGTGTGCGTGCGTACATGCATGCGCGTGTGTGTGCATGTGTGTGTGCACATGCATGCGCATGTGTGTGTGTGTGCGTGCGTGCATTCATGCATGTGTGTGTGTGTGCATGTGTACATGCATGTGTGTGTGTGTGTGTGCGTGCGTGCGTGCATGCGCGTGTGTGTGCATGTGTGCGCGTACATGCATGCGCATGTGTGTGTGTGTGTGTGTGCGTGCGTGCATTCATGCATGTGTGTGTGTGCATGTGTACATGCATATGTGTGTGTGTGTGTGTGTGTGTGTGTGTGTGTGCTTGCGCGCCCGCTTCCGTCAGATAAATAGAGCATGGAAAGTTCTGTGTGGTCAGGTCAGTCTGGGAGTTATATTCAACAGAAAATGTGGTGATCATTCAGTCTCGGGTTCTCTGACTAGAAACCCATGCCCTTGTGGCGCGAAGAGCAGCAGATGCTCTTCTACACTGCAAACCTTTGAAGCCCCATGCATGCGCGCGCGCACACACACACGCGCACACACACACACACACACACACGCGCACACACACACACACACACACACGCGCACGCACACACTCACTCACTCACTCACTCACTCACTCACTCACTCACTCACTCACTCACTCACTCACTCACTCACTCACTCACTCACTCACTCACTCACTCACTCACTCACTCACTCACTCACACACACACACACACACACACACACACACACACACACACACACACACACACACACACACACACACACACACACACACACACACACACACACACACACACACACACACACACACACACACACACACACACACACACACACACACACACACACACACACACACACACACACACACACACACACACACACACACACACACACACACACACACACACACACACACACACACACACACACACACACACACACACACACACACACACACACACACACACACACACACACACACACACACACACACACACACACACACACACACACACACACACACACACACACACACACACACACACACACACACACACACACACAATGAAATGAAATGAGAAAAAGGCTGATCAAAAAGGTCATCTTCGCTTAGGCCTTACCACATTTCTGTTTGACAAACGTTGCAGAGGTGATAGCTGAAGATGAGAATTCTAACATTAGGAGCAGTCAGCTGTGGGTGTGAGGCAAGCGTTCAGAATGGAAAGCAACCTTGTGCATTTTTAGATCTTTAGAATAACTTAGTAGAAGTTGACATCTGAATCCCAACACTTCTGGCTTCTCCTGCAAATGTTTAGCTGCTATTTGACATTTATGCTTGAAAATAATTTCAGTGCAAAACTGAAGGTTTGTAAACAATAATGTTACACAACAGCATGGCATTCAGGTGATTGGTGCTGGTTGAAAGCCTGGGCCATACTGCATTTTTCAGCTGTTGGACAACTTCGTGTCACACGATGAGACGGAACACTGCACGACCCAAGATTTCAGTGAGCCAAACTGCACAATGACTCGTTCAGGTCACGCTAACATCACTAGCACACTCGCATACATCACTAAAAGCCGACAGACACCCAAGACAACAACCATAAAGGGGCTACCATTTACACTTCTTTGATTAGACTCCGAACCAAACTCCAGAAAGGAGTGCTCCACATGTTCCTGCGTGTAGCCTCCAATGTTGCTAATGCTACTCTCATGCTACTGGATGTCCACAGACCGTATTTCTTCATGTTTCCGTTCACGACAGTTGTCTAGGACGGGCTTTATGCTGGGCTGTGTTCATCCTGTGGTCATGAGCTCATTGGTCCTGTCAGATGTACACGTGTTTCTCCAAACTGATGCTTTTTAGGAAGCTAATTATTAACATGGTGTGAATGGGTGAATGACTGAATGTGTTGTAAAGCACCTTGGGGGGTTCCAGGACTCTAGAAGGCCCTATATCAAATACAGGCCATTTACCATTTTATTTACCATTTACTTATAAGAGAAACTCACTATGCTGAAGAGCCTTTAAGTCCAAGATTGATGCTTTCAATTACCTATGCAGGGAGTGATAGAACCCAGGGAGACGTTTTAGAGTAAGTTCTAATTCAGTCAGACGTATAATCCTAAAGCTAACAATCCTCCAAAGAGTCCAAAACACTCGCTCCAGATTAAAGAAACGGACCCCGGCCCTGTGATTTAGCTGTGGGTGAGGAGCAGCACTGCTGCTGATTTACAGCTACGCTGCTGCCATGAAGACAGGCGCAAGTCTTTGAACCTTCCCAGCAGTGACAGACATTTTAAATAGCAGATTATCTCACAGGTTGAGATTTTTATCCACAAATATTATAAAGAGGCAGGTTTGTGATGTGGTTTGGCTAAATTTAACATTACCCAAACAATAAAGTCGTTTGAGCCTTTGTTGGGTGATTCAGGGGCAACATAGAGGAGAGGAAAACAGTCAGGGTCTGGGTTTTTCTGTCTTTTCCTTTTATCCACCCATTAATCTGCTTTATCTGCTTTATCCTGCTCAGGTTGGAGGCTCAGGCTGATCCGTGTGTCACAGGGCTAACAGAGGGATAATGGTGCCGACTTTCAATAATACCTTCCACCATTTTAGAATGACCAATTAGCATCAATTGCATGATTTGAACTGCTGGAGGAATCTGGATCGTCACACACACACACACACACACACAGGGGAAAGCCCGAAAACTTAGAAGCAAACATGCATTTTGAGTCTTGCATTTAAGGAAGCTCCATATCTGCAGCAGATCAGTGTTCATGAGCCTGACAGCCAAGGGGTAAAAACCATCTCTGAGGCATGAGGTTCACACATTTACAGAGTGTAAACACTGGGGGGGGTGCAGTTCAGGTCCTTCGTGATATGTAATGTTTTCTTCATGCAGCAAATAGATGTCCTGCAGCTGGGGTGGGGGTGAATCCTGGAGGCTTCATCTGTTCCCAGCAAATTCCACTAGCTCAGTTGGTGGGATCTCAAGGCATTACCTGGTGTGGCCATATAGTCACTCCGATTTGTCCTGGGTTAGCCCGGCGGCTCCCCTACCCAAAGGCACAGGTAACATACCAGGTTTTCACCCTGGGGTAAACCCAACATACAGGCAGAGGATCTGGGGGCAACAAGAAGCACATATTTGCCTTTCACCCGAGCAATTCCTGCATAGGGGGCCTAAGTCACACCCATCTACTTCCGGCTCATGGGGCCCCAGAAGAAGGAAAAAATGAATGCAAGTCAATGGGACTAAAAAGGCTATTTTCTAATTCTGCTTGTTTTGTGCCATGGATATGATGTCCGTGAAATTTAAAGACGCATTTTAAACCCAAGAAAGTGCTTATTTTCGAATGGGGGGAAACATTATTTGAAGTTTTTTTGTAAAAATGCATCCAGGACTACAAATGCGCTTCACGACAGTGACGTCATCAAACCAGACACGGAGAAAAACAGAGGAAAATGGCTGTAAGTTCAGCGAACTTCAAATCCTTCCTTCAGGAGGAAATAACACCATAAATCTGGTCATGTGGTATGTAGCAGCTACCCTAGAAGACAGGATATTAAGTGAATGTCATTTTCTGGTTTGTAGTCATGCTAATTACAAACTTTTACAAGCTGATAAATCTCAAAGTACGTGACTGGCGTGGTCACAACACCCATCATTAGTTTTCGTTTAGACTGCAGTACAACACATGTGTGATCCAGGGTCTAAGGCAAAGCGGAGTAGAAAATAGCTTTTTTGCGCCGTTGACTTGCATTCATTTTTTCGATCTTCCGGAGACCCATGAGCCGACGGGAAACGGAGGAGCCTTAGCTCCGTATAGCAGAGATTAAGATCCTTCTCAAGGATTTGGGTTCCAGAGCCAGGTAGCAGAAGCGGAGCTTTGTCAGTAGTGGGAGGGGCTTCCCCCTGAACTGAATTGTTTTTGCATCTTTTATTTTTTGTATTGGCAAATTACGTACCAAACCACTCAATGGGTTATAGTAAAATACTCAGCCCACTATTGTGGGAAATCCAGTTCTCCTGGAGAATCAGTCTCTCTCACCCATGGTGCTGAAAGATGGACAGAACAACAGTGGCAGCGACAGACAGCCACAGCCATTATTAAGATCAGCTGTCAGGGGGGGAAAATGGGAAAATAACCAAATGTGCTGATCTGCCAGCTCTGGTAACCCCCACCCCCTCTCGATGCCATAACACTTTTAACCCTCCCACTGTCCTAATGGGTGACCCCGCGAGGAAACTTGACAACTGAGCAGGGTTGATGGTTTATCGCTTGAGGTCCATGTGGCAGCGGTGAGGTGGTGCTCACTCCTCACCGCTGCCACATGGACCCAAGGGATAAACCATCAACCCTGCTAAATGGTCAACTTTCCTAGCGGGGTCACACCCATTAGGACAGTGGGAGGGTTAAAGCCAAAGAAAAAGAAAAGCCTGAAAGTCTAAAGAAGTTGACACAACAGATCCTGGGTAAGTACAAAAACACAGCTTTGACGATAACACGTTGTTTGAAATTGTAATTTTGGTCTAAAAACGACAAGCCCTATAGTACATGATGCTACGTTACTGGAACAAACACAATAGACATCATAGCTGCATGGTGGCACAGTGGTTAGCACTGTTGCCTCGCAGCACGAAGGTTGCAGGTTCGAAACTCGGCTGCAGCCTTTCTGCATGGAGTTGCGTGTTCTCCCCATGCATGCGTGGGCTTCCTCCGGGTACTCCGGTTTCCCCCACAGATCACAACATGCCCTATAGGTTATAAATTGTAAGTTGCTTTGGATAAAAGCGTCTGCCAAATAAATAAAAATAAACATATTTCTCCACATTAGATGAGCTTAGAATAAAACTGTACCATGAAAGGTGGTAGGCTGAGTGTGCTCCATGGTTTTCATTCTATGTGTGTGTGTGTGTGTGTGTGTGTGTGTGTGTGTGTGTGTGTGTGTGTGTGTGTGTGTGTATTGGATGGTGCCTGATGGGTATCTGCATATTGGTATTTCCCAAATGAACATGAACAGACTAAAGGGCTGCCAAGTACTAAATGTCTTTCACAAACATGAGGACAGTGGACAACATGACATGCATATGAAATTAATTCATCTGACGGAACTGGAAGACACACAGTGGACACAACCCATTATCTTAAAACCAGTCTGGAATGTCATGTTTCCTGTTTATCAAGCGGAATACCATCCACACTCCAGCTTTGTGGCATCATGCATTTAGCCATTGATAGCAAAAGAAAAATGTTTTGCTGACTGAGAGTTTTATAAAGTTTTAAACTAATGCTTTCAAACTGATTTCAGTGGTTCTTGAGCCATAAATGTGAGCAACTTCATATTGGACAGCACTATGTCGCCCTCTGACCAGAAATCACAGTTTTGTGTTTCAGGTAAATAGGCCTGCACTAGTGGGAGGTCTCTAGGAATGGGTACCTTTGACATTTGAATCGATTCGGTACTAATTCCCAGTACCTAGGAATCGATACCGGTACTTAACTGTACCAATTTTCGACACTTTTGAGTGTTTAATATTTTGATTCTCTTTTATAATTAGATATATATTTTTCTCAATTTATAACCATATTTGACAAATATCATGATAAATAACATACAACTGTTTGTATTTTAACATTGTCCTTGTAGTTTTATAAGCTAATAATTAAACTGAAGCAAACATCTTTACTGTGAACTAAATTTACTGTGTATCTTCATTCCTTTTACCGTCCTTTTTCATTTGATTTTTCCTACTGGGAAGTTAGAATTTCCGAGGAGAAAGCGAACGCACCATTAGCTGATAACAATGGTGGCAATGGAAGCTAATTTATCAAGCTAATGTTATCTTAAACTGTTTATTTAGCTGCTGGAGCAGATTAAAACGATGATGCCTCACACTTAGATCGTTGTCGCTGGTTTCATCTTCACCCAATCACCCGTCGCATTTAGTAAAGTGAAGCCAAACTTTAGAGTGCGTTCATGTTCTTCTAGTTGGAAATTCGGAGTTCCGAGGAGAAAGCAAACGCACCATTAGCGAAACGGAAGCTAACATATCAAGCTAACGTTATCTTAAACATTTTATTTACCTACCGAAGCAGATTAAGATGAGGATGTCTCACTTAGATCGTTGTCGCTGGTTTCATCATAACGCTCTTGCGCATGTGCAGCTGTCTAGGCAAGTTCTCGTTATGAAGGACGGGTACCTAAACAAGGCACCGTTTCAAATGACGTGAATTGGTGCTCAGTCGGTACTATGGAATTTGGTCGGTACCTTAAAAAGCACCGAATTCGGTACCCATCACTAGAGGTCTCTATCTGCTTCATTGTGATAGCTGTTTACTGTACTGTAGCTCATATAAAGCCTAGCAGTTAGCTTTTTAGTTTGCCAACCATCAATGAAAAGTACAAGAAGAAGAAGAATTTCACTTTTTTGTTGGCATCATGGCTGAACCCGAAATTAAAAGTAAGAGAGTAAAGAAGTTAAGCAAAAGCCAGAGTGAACATCGGCATAGCCTACACTTGTTTGAGGGAGCTGAAGAAGGCTCCAAAATCACGGACTGACGGTGACCTGGCTTTGTTGCTACTGAACTTCTAAGCCCTGCAGAAAACCAGCATAGACCAGCACGGCATGCTCCCAGCATATATTGTGTTTTGGTGCTGGTTTTCTGGTCCAGCATGGGGTGCTGGTGATCTTGGACAGCTAAACCAGCACCAAAACATTTGAGGCTTATTGAGGATCAACTGGCTCCTAGTATTATCTTGTTGTTAGCGCTAGCTACAGCTGACTTATTTGCAACTGTCATAATTCCACTCACTAGGAGAAAGAAGCGGGTACATTTTTCAAGTGTTGCTTTAACTTGATTCTTGGAGCTCTGTGAACCATAATGCATTCTGCTGCAACAGATAAACAATAATAACCAAACAAAACCACCAATTCATGTCTGCCTGGAAACAAAGCATGGCTACAGTGAGAGTGCCATCCTCCTGCATCAGTAGCCAGTGTGATGTTCTCCATCACACATTTAATGTGACACCACATATAAAAACTCATTATCTAACTCTGACCACGGCTCCAGAGCCTGCACACCATTCTTGTTGAGAGAGTGTGTGTGTGTGTGTGTGTGTGTGTGTGTGTGTGTGTGTGTGTGTGTGTGTGTGTGTGTGTGTGTGTGTGTGTGTGTGTGTGTGTTTCACCAACTGCGCTTGGATTAATAGCAATATTGCAATACAAATTGTATCAGGAAATTGGTCAACAGGCCTGCTTCCTGTCGAGCCAACAGAAATTAGATGATGCCATGTATGAATATTTTGAGATCAATAGACCCCCACATGCCCAGGGGCTAAACCCGTATAAAGTCTAAGCCAGGCAGGGGTGGGGGATTGATCGAATGGAGCCGACATTGGATTAGAGGCCACTTTTGTTCTTTAAAGTGAAGAGTTGTTGGGAAACGCCTTTACCCATGACACCATCTCACATGTGAGAACAATAGTCTAGTTCTTCTGCAGCTGCCTGAGACATCACCTGCTGCTGTTGGACCCACACAAAACCCTGCAAACTGCTTGGAAATGGTTTGCTTTGAACTCAGAATATCAAAAGTCCAGGAAATAGAATATGGCAGCAAAACATGTTAGATCCGAGAACTGTTTCTCTTTTTGCACCAATAAAAAATATGGCCCGGTTAGAGACTTCCTCAGCAGCAGCTGGCTTAAGGAGACGCAGTGAATGAAGCTGACAGCAGGTCGAGGCTGCTGCTTTAGAGTATTTGGGTTATTATGACTCTATGTGTTCCATTTGGGGAATTGGTACATGCCTGCAGGTCTTCCAGGTAATGAGTAGGATGTTATTTGCATGACAACTGAAACGTGCCAACTATTATAGGTTGGTTTGAGTGAGGTGAGCTGATGACCTACCTTGATCAGACTGCTGCGTCGCGGGATTGCTGTACGAGCCGATTCCGAGCCTGTGTTCTCCCACGTCGGGGACTCACAGCTAGTCTCGTTCTGGACCTTCCCGGCGGTGTCTGGCGTGCTGCAGCTTCCGTTTGACACGGTGTCTCCTCGGTGCGTCTCCACACAGCTCGTCCTCCCGGCTGCTCCCCCGCACGCAGCTTTCCAGCCAGCAACCGGTGGGCCCGCGTCGCTCTTCGTCGCCCCAAATTCAGCCATGGAGACACTCAGGGATTCTACCGGCTCTCATGAACGCTCAGCGGAGTTCCCGCAGCAGCGACGGTGTCGCGGTACACGGACGCAGGCGTGCCATCGTGCGGAGTGAACGATCTGTGACCGTGCGCCAACAGCAGCAGCACAGGAAACTTATCCCCTCTCTCTCTTGTCTCTCTCTCACACACACACACACACACACACACACACACACACACACACACACACACACACACACACACACACACACACACACACACACACACACACACACACACACAGGCTGAAATGGGGAGGGAGACAGCGGGGGGAGGAGAGACGACAGCTGGGCGACAGAAATGACCGACACACCTTCAGCTCCACAGCTGGATGTGCGCCTGCGTTCAGGAAGTGCAACGCTCCTTAAACCTCCTTCACTGGTAGCTGTGGAGGGACAAGTAACTTCACACACACACACACACACACACACACACGCACACACACACACACACACACACACACACATTCTGCTACCAGACCATTCAAGCACAGAGTGTGGCAGGAAGCTATGAGGTCATCATCTGTGAGCAGCCTATGATGACGACAGGTTTTCAATTCTTTCAGAATAAGAGAAAAACTTTATTATCCAGACAAAAATAAATACGCTCTTTATTTGCTTGCTTGTTTGATTGGTTTTTAACAGGACCTATTCATTCCCAGCAGTCTGGATATATGTGAAAAATCTGACCTCTAAGCCTGACCGGCGCAGTTGGTACTTTCCTGTTGGTGAGAAGGTTGCAGGTTTGAATTCCAGCTGAAGGTTTTTCTGTGTGGAGTTAGCATGTGTGAGGACTTTACTCGTTTTCTCCCATAAACCAATGAAATGTCAGGTTGATCATCCATCCATTTTCGGCCACTTATCTGGGGTCGGGTCGTGAGGGCAGCAGCCTAAGCAGGGAGGCTCAGACTCCCCTAACCCAAGCCACTTGGGCCAGCTCCTCCGGGGGAATCCTAAGATGTTCCCTGGCCATGCGAGAGAAATTTCCCCTCCAGTGTGTCCTGGGTCTTCCTTTAGGCCTTCACCCAGTTGGACATGCCCAGAAAACCTCACCAGGGAGGCCTCCAGGAGGCATCTAAATGTCCGAGCCACCTCATCTGGCTCCTCCTGGATGCCTGAGCTTCTCACCCTATCTCTAAGGAGGAGCCCAGCCACCCTGCGGAGAAAACTAATTTTGGCCGCTTGTATCTGCAATTTCGTTCTTTCTGTCACTACCCAAAGCTCATGACCATAGGTGAAGGTACAGGTAGGAATCAAATCAAATTAAAATCAGGATTATATTGTTATTCTGTTCATATCAGAGTACAAACACAATGAAAAGTTTCTCCATTGAGATCCATCCGAGTCACATGTACAATACATACTCAACTCTGCTAAATTTAAAAACAATGACTAAAATGGCATTAAAAACTATAATAAATAAGTTAAAAGCTCTTGGTAAATTAAACTCACACACACACATACGCATGCACACACACAGACACTCACACCCCTCCATATGCATGCAATTAACACATATCTTAGTGGGATTTTTAAAGTGCTAGTATCCCTTGCTACCACCGAACAGCCTGAGGCAGAAAGCTGTTCTGCAGCCTCGTGGTGGAGCATCTTATGCTATGATAATGCTTCTGGGAGGGTAGAAGCTGAAAGAAACAGTTCAGGGGATGTGCGAGGTCCTTCACAATGTTCAGGGCTCTGTTTCTGCAGCGGCTCAGGAACAGATCCTGGAGAGAGGGAAGGGAGATTCCTATAAGCCTGTCCGCTGATCTCTCCACTCTCTGGAGGGCCCTTTTATCCACCATCCAACAACTGGAGAACCAACTTGAGATTGCATAGGTCAGCATGCGCTCCACAGCCTCCCTGTAGATGGAGATTAGGATGGTGGTGTGAAGTGAGGCCTGTTTAAGCTTCCTTAGAAAGTACAGTCTCTGATGAGCTCGCTTTACTAGACCTGAGGTGTTCTTTGCCTAACCGAGGTTGTCAGAGATCTGTACGCCCAGGAACTTGATGTTCTTCGCTCTTTTCAATTCACTTTCGTTTATGCAGAGGGGAGTGTGCTTTGTTTGGGATTTTCAAAAGTCAACAATCATTTCCTTGGTCGTGTCCATGTTGAGTGGCAGATTATTTGTTCTGCATCAGCTCTCAAACAGCTTGACCTCATCTCTGCAACCGGATTCATCATTCCTGTGAATCAGACCCACAACTGTGGTGTCATCAGCAAATTCAGCAGACAGATTGTTCTTATGTCTTGGCACACAGTCATGGGTCAACAGAGTATATAGCAGTGGGCTGAGCATGCATCCCTGGGGGTCACCCGAGCTCAGCGTGATGGATTTGGAGGTCTTTTTCCTAACACGAACTGTCTGTAGTCTCTCAATCAGAAAATCCAGTATCCAGTGACAGAGGGTGGAGTTAAAGTACAGGAAGAGAAGTGTTTTCCAATTTCTGTGGTTTGATGGTATTAAAAGCAGAACTAAAATCAACATACAAGATCCTAGCATAGGAGTTCCTCTGCTCCAGGTGGGTGAGTACTGTACGCAAGGTGAGGGATATAGCATCCTCTGTGGAACGGTTTGAGCGGTAGGCAAGCTGATGTGGAACATAGATCAACTGGTAAATCGAGAGCTTTGCCTTCCAGTTCAGCTCTCTCCTCACCATGACAGATCAGTACAACGCCCACATCACTACAGACACAGCACCAGTCCACCTGTTGATCTCGTGCTCCATCTTTCTCTCTTGTGAACAAGACCCTAAGATACTTAACCTCCTCCCTCATCCCTGACCCGGAGAAGGCATTCTACTCTTTTCCGACTCACGACCATGGTCTCAGATTTTGAGGAGCTGCTTCACACTCGTCTGCGAACCACTCCAGTGAGAGCCAAAGATCACAGTCAACAGGACCAACATCATCTGCAAAGAGCAGAGACTCAATCCTTAGGCCACCAAAACAGACCCCCTCAAACACTTTGGCTGCACCTAGAAATCCTGTCCATAAAAGTTATGAACAGAATTGGTGACAAAGGGCAGACTTGGTGGAGTCCACATGCCACATGAGTCCGACTTATTGCTGGCAATGCAGACCAATGCCATGAGCCGGGGTGAGTACTCCTTTCATTTTCCACCTCTGAGCTGTGTGTTGCAGGAGAGGGAGGTTTCCAGCTGCATCTCGTTGGCAATCAGCGGGTCCGGCTACATAAGGAAGGAGAACACACCTCGACGCCGGATGATTGCTACAGCTTGGTAGTTTCTAGCCTCCTAGTGATTCTTGGTTTTTTGTGCTCTCGTGTCTCTTGGATTATTGTGAACTTTGGATTTTGTGATCACCCGTCTCCAGGTTTTTGGAACGTCCCTGATTCTGCGACTCCTCAGGATTACTCACCCATGCTGAGTCAGCGACTTCTCAGGATTACTCACCCATGCTTCGTAGGATTTCTGGACGCAGCTCTCCACCGTTCTCCATTCCTCCTTACCGACCCGCTCACCTGCCCTACTCACACTCCCTCTCCTGGACCCCTCTCTTGGATACACCCCGGCTCTCAACCTGCCCTCCCTCATCCTGGGACTTCCCCATCTCCCAGTAAGTCTTTTCTCTGCACCCACCAAGTTAAGACTTACCTCCCTGGACTCACCTGTATCTGCTCTCCCTTCCTCAGACACTGCGCTCCCGTTTCTCAATCCCCACTGGACTTACCAGTGCACCTTCAGTTCTCGTTATAAAATATATATTTTTTTACCTTCAGTAGTTGTTGTTCTGCATGTCTTGGGTTAGACGCATTCCCCAGATCATGACAACCAAGCTCTGACACCGGTCATACAGGGACTAACAGCCCGTATCAGAGGGTCTGGTACCCCATACTCCCTAAGTACCCCCCCGCAAGGTCTCCTGAGGGACGCGGTTCAAAGCCTTCTCCAAATCCACAAAACACATGTAGATTGGTCAGGTTGATCAAAGACTCTAAATTATCCCTAGGTGTGTTTGACTGTGGTTGTTTGTCTCTGTGTCTGGAGACCTGTTCAGGGTGTGTCCCCTGCATCTCATCCAGTAAACACAATAGATGGGCTTGACGTCACACACACAGAGAGGAAAAAGTCCTGACCACCCATAAATGTAAAAACTTCTGTGATATGTTTCCCAGCACAGGCCGTACTTCCAACACACACCTAATAAGTTTAAAGTGACAGTGTGCATTTATCCTGGTGATGGGGGGGGGGGGGGGGGGGTAGTAAATACCTAAATCATTGCAAGCAAGCAAGCAGTATTTTTGTGTTGGAGTAAGACCTTACCAACCCATTAGGGTCAAAAAGCCCTGGAGGGTGCAACATTTAGCAAAATAACGAGCACGTCATACTTCCTTTCATCAGTGGCAACAAGTGAAGAGGTAAATGTGTAAAACAACAACATTTAGGAATGTCGAACGTTTTGTAACCATTACAAATCAGCAAATGCATTTTGTCCTCATGGGCTCCTGTAGAAGCAAACATGGTATCTAATATGGCATCGCCCAGAGACTTAGACCCAATCTCAATACTCCTACTACCCCCTTCAATAGCACAATCCCGACCAGGGGTGCAAGTGGGAAGGATGTCCCGATTCTCAAATGCGGATGTTGATCACGCCCCTTTTGCACGTTTGATCCACACTTCACCCAAGTCCGCAGCGATGCAGACATGGATGAAGGGTATTACCCACAAGTCATTGCTGTGGGAGAAAAGGCTCAAGTTCCTTTTCTGAAAATATGTATTTTCTGATTAAATTAGTTCATTTTAGGATGATTAGTTGATGCTCTGAAACATTTAGACAATGCAGCAATAAATTTAAATTTTGTTCAAATAACTGTTTGGTTGTTTGTTTGACAGTTGTTAATAAAGGTTTTTAAAATAAGTATCACAGCGGCCAGCATCCCGGCATGCGTTGCGATCGATGACGCAATGCTCCCCATCTCAATTTAGCTATTATTTACACACTTGTGTACTACGCAGTGAAAGCCTTACAGCACACTTTCTCCAAGTGCACTTTGCTGAAGTCCACAGGGCACAGTGGGAGTATTGAGATTGGGCCTTAGACCCGCTCCCATGTATTTTAGACCTGATTTTTATGGTTAGATGTTATGAAGCCACCAACATTTTTCAACAACTGGGCATCATTTCATTCATTTTCAAAAACATTTTGATGGGTATTTCCAGAGATTAGTGGTAAATACTCCTCATTATCCCTTTAATGAATGAGTGTGATGTGAAAACAAGCACAAACTATGATGGCATTCAAAGGGACAGCAGGGTTAAAATACATGAAACAGTTATTTTACACACAAGTTTTACACGTTTGCTATGTATTAAAATAATGAACCCCAAGGTTTAACACCTGTAGCACATGTCATTATGACCACTGACAAAAGCTTGGAGTATTGAACATTTGGGCAAGGAGAGCCCAGTTGGAGCTTGCATTGGCCATCACAACAGGTATGCATGAAGAACAAGAGGTGACCGAATCACTATGGACTCTTACACCAGATCAGGTCTCTGGCTCAGCTTGTGTAGAAGAGGTGAGTGATCACTGGTCCAGCCTCAATACTCGCACTGCGCCCTGCAGTCTTCAGCAAAGTGCACTTGGAGAAAGTACACCGTAGGGTTCGAGTGCGTAGTACACAAGTGTGCAAATAATTGCAGAATTGAGACAGGGAGCATTGTGTCATCTATCACAACGCATGCCGGGATGTTGGTCAGTGTGACACTTTTTTTTCAAAAACCTTTATTAACAACTTTCAAACAAACAACAAAGTAATTAGTTGAAATTAATTTAACTTCATTGCTGCTTTGTCTAAAACATTAAAAGCATCAACTAATTGTCCTAAAATGAACTAATTTCATTAGAAAATACAAATTTTCAGAAAAGGAACTTGAGCCTTTTCTCCCGCAGCAATGACTTGTAGGTAATACCCTTGCCCGAGGTCCGCCTCACTGCCGACTTGGGTGAAGTGCAGATTAAGGATGCAATGGGGGCGTGGTCAACTTCTGCACTTGAGAATCGGGACACACTACGCACTCGCACCCCTGGCCGGGAATGTGCAAATGAAGTGCGCAAGGGTGCAAGTGCAAGTATTGAGATTGGGCCACTGATGAGCTGCAGAGGCTGGTTGAGATTGTAACATCTAGCAATGGTCAGTTTTAGGTATAGTTTGACCTTTCAACATCAATTCAACATCTGGTCAAACAGGAGACACAAGACTGCATGTGTTCCTTTTAAATGAGCCTGCCTTCATACCAGCTGGAGCTCACAGACTCTGCAGCTCTGACAACAAATAATGACATGTCAACAATAACTTCCTTCCCCAAGGCCTCCACATAAGGAACACTCCGGCTCGGATAAGTTGCTAAATTCAAGAATGATTTCCTAAATCAATATGAACTTCTTCCATGACTTATAATATAGGTAATCATTAAATAAACGTTTGTTTATTGCTACTTATAATAATTACAATGAAATGCTTCATTAATCTGTGCTCAAACGGTGGAAAAAGAAGGATTCAAGCGAATGATTCATAAACTGGACCCAAGATACAACATACCCTCGTGGAAATACTTTTCCAAAACAGCCCTGCCAGCGTTATATGAAGAGTGCTGCGGTAAGATAAAAACATCGCTGTCTACAGTGGATTGTTATGCTTCAACTGCAGATATGTGGAGTAGCAGAGCGACTGAGCCGTACATCAGCCTTACGGTCCACTTCATTGCAAGTGACTGGAGTTTGAATAGTCGTTTTCTCCATACAAGTTTCTTTCCAGAGGATCACACTGGGGAAAACATTGCAAGTGGCTTGAAGCAGTTTCTTCAAGAATGGGATTTAAATGATGAGAACCAAGTGTGCCTAACAACAGACAGTGGGGCCAATATAGTAAAAGCAGTCTCTCTAAACAAGCGGACAAGATTTTCCTGCTTTGGCCATTGTCAACTAGGGATGCAACAATACCACTTTTTTCCAAACCGATACGATACCGATACTTGGATCTGAGTACTCGCCGATACCGATTACCAATACCGATACTTCTACCACACAAAAAAATGCAATGATTTGGAATACAGATTTTATTTTCTTCTCTGCTTTCAACAAGAAATGGCTGTAAGGTGGATAAAAAGTAAAATATATGAATGGAAATCATCACAAAACTAAAATATTAGGTGAACAGAAATGACAAGTTACAGTGAAGCCATTTTCAAGCAACTGCATTGGTATCGGTTCCTGGCATCGGTTAACTTTTACAGATACCGATACTGATATTGGTATGGGTATCGGTGCCGATACCGATACCAGTATCGTATCGGTGCATCCCTATTATCAACACATTGCTATCGGTAAGTTTATTCTATATTTAATGCATGCACACTGAGCAAACATGAGCTTAATATTAACTGTGTTTATGAATTGTATTCTGGATTAGTAATGTGACAAGGCGATAGGCAGTGTTTTGAACAGTAATTATTTCTTTTAGCTAATGTTTATAGTAGACATGAGCTAATGGAAATATATAATGCAATTTCCCTGAGCTTCTTTTTAGGAGGCTTGCTCATCTTGACTTACAAATTTCAATTCTAATAAACGGAGGATCAACAATTTCGGAGACAATATCAGGTTTTTATGTATAAAGTTCAGGCCAAGTCTCTAAAATGGAAGTGCCACTGCCAAACTATGCCATTTGACCTTTCTCATGTATAAAGCTATGATTATCAGAGTAAATCTATTCAATAGTCAAATGCAACAGTTAACATTTTTTGCAAACTTGGAGAGTTTTTTTTTAATTGATAACCACATTTACTATTTCAAGAACCGTGTCTCAGCTGAATGTTGAATCCAAATCGACTACTGGTGTGAAGGCTTAAATAAATTAACCTTTTATATTAAATGCACATATAAACTTCATATTATATGCATTAAGATTGAATATTAAATGCAATTTTTAAACATTTTTTGTTACATCTATTTTAATTTAAACTAACCTTAACTTTTTTCTTAATCTTTCTTTTGTTTTGTTTGTTTCTTTGTTGTTTTATAGAGAGAAGCACGAGGGACACCAGGATTAACAAAGCTGTGTGAGTCTGTAAGAAGATCATGAGTGTTTTTTTCGCACAGCTGGAAAAAGCAGCGAGCACTCAAAAATGCTCAAGAAGAACTTGGCCACACAAACTTGTGACTGAATCGCCAACACGATGGGGATCAAGGCAAAAGATTATCCAGCGAATCCTTAAGCAAGAAAAAGCCATTTCGCAAATCCTGGCCGCTGACAGGTCAACCAGGCATCACAGCCTCTACGTTGGGGTGTCCCACACGGTTCACTTCTCGGCCCGTTACTGTTCAACCTCTATATACTGCCCTTAGGAGCCATTTTCAGAAAGCACGCTGTCTCATACCATCTTTACGCTGACGACTGTCAAATCTATTTTTCATTTAAGCCAACTCAATCAACGAAAGTTCTGTCTGATTGTATCCTTGAGGTCAAGCAATGGCTAGCTGATAACTTCCTCCATCTTAATGACTCCAAAACTGACTTAATCGTTTTCAGTCCTTACAGTACCACGGCTACTCATCAACCTGACCTCAACTATCTCTCACCTAATGTATCCTCTGTAATCTCAAACCTTGGGGTAAAAATGGACCAGGCTCTGAAGATGGTTGCCCAGGTCAATAACACAGTTAAATCATGTTTTTACCAACTAAGACGCATCTCGAAACTAAAGCACATCCTGAGTGTCCGTCTTCTGAAATCCGTGGTCCACACTTTCATCACCTCAAGGCTGGATTACTCCAACTCCTGCTTATATGGCATCAGTAAAGCAGCTCTTTCTAGACTTCAGCTGGTCCAGAATTCAGCAGCTAGGTTGCTGACTGGAGCTGACAGAAGACAACACGTTTCTCCAATTCTGAAATCTCTCCACTGGTTGCCCGTGCAGTTCAGGATAAATTTCAAAATTATGCTTCTGACTTACAAATCCTTGAACCATCAAGCTCCTCCATATCTGTGTGAACTTGTCCATTACTACAACCCGCCGCGTGCACTCAGGTCTGAAGATAAGCTCCTCCTAGCTGTTCCCAATGCACGTTTAAAAAGCCGTGGAGAGAGGGCTTTCTCTGTCTGTGCACCCAAGCTGTGGAACGCATTACCACTGCTAGTGAGGCAAGCACCAACAGCTAGCATTTTTAAATCACGCTTGAAAACTCACTACTTCAACCTAGCTTATACCACATAATTATGAACCTCACTTACATCTGCATTGTTTAAAAATGGACTTCACAATATCAACTTCCGTACTATTGAGATTCTTTTTAAAATGTTTTTCTAATTTTTTATTCTCCCTGTGTCTTATTGATTTTTAGCTGTTGGTTTTGGGAATTTTGTTGTATTTCCTTTTTATCTTTCATCTGTGTTCGACATGTTTATATAACGCCGGTTTAATTAACATTTTTTGTGTACAGCGCCTTGTTTGGTTGTAATGCCTTGTGAATGCGCTTTATAAATAAAATTGGATTGGATTGGATTGGTGCCTACTTGGCTGGATATTGACATTTTAGATTCTGTCAGCAAAGCCCTTGGGCCTCTTCTTGAACTTACAGATGCCCCTCCTTCTGAAAACTTTGTCACGGTGTCATGCTTGAAGCCTACCCTTCACCTGTTCAACAGTGAGCTGCTGAAAGTGAAAGAAGAAGACACAGATCCCACTGCTGCATGGTGGCGCAGTGGTTAGCACTGTTGCCTCGCAGCACGAAGGTCGCAGGTTCAAAACTCGCCTTTCTGCGTGGAGTTGCGTGTTCTCCCCATGCATGCGTGGGTTTTCTCCGGGTACTCCGGTTTCCCCCACAGATCACAACACACCCTATAGGTTAAAAAAAAATTGTAAGTCGCTTTGGGTAAAAGCGTCTGCTAAGCACATAAACAACAATAAACAACAACAACAAAGACAATAAAAAGATCAATATTGGACTACATGAACACCAAGTATGGTGACCAAGAAGTTCAGGAACTGATCAACATGGCAACGACTGTTGAGCCACGCTTCCACACTCAGTATATGAGCCAAGAAGAGATCCTGGTCATCAAAGCCAGAGTGGTCAGAGAGGTGGAATCCCCTTCTGTCATGTCAAATGAAGCTGGCCCTGCCACCCAGGTAATGTCACCTGAATCATCAAAAGAAGCTGAGAATGCATGTAAAAGACAGAAGAAGAGTCTTGGAGGTTTTTTCAAGAAACCAGCTGCAGAGCAGAACACACTTTCTGAAGCAGAGAAAACTGAGGCTGAATTAAACAGCTACCTGCATGGGCCACTTGCAGATGGTGAAAGCAATCCCCTTGCATGGTGGAAGGTACATGAGGTGAACTTCCCTAACATTGTTGTTTAGCCAAAAAGTACTTGTGCATCCCTGCCACTAGTACACCCTCAGAGAGGGTGTTCATCGCTGCTGGAAATGAAGTGACATGCCAAAGGTCTCTTCTGAACCCAGTTACTGTGAATATGCTGGTCTTCTTGACCAGAAATCTTAAGGTGTGAGCCCTGTTCTCTCTTAAAAGCTACCAAATCACACTAGTATGTGTATTATACAAGTTGCACTTCAGACATGTTCGTGTCAGCCTCATTTCTACATTTTACAAGAGTGTATCAGTGTTTACAGTTTAATACACAGTTATTTTTTTATTTATTGATTTGTTATTATTTATTGTCTTATTTTGCATTATTTTGTAAACTGTCTGAAGACAGCTGGGATATTTACTTTTCAATACAGTGTTTGCACTATCTTTATGTATTGTTCCATGGGAAAAGGTGTTGACAACTTAGCTACCTAAGTATTATATTTGCATTCTAACAGTATGTCATTAACATTGTTTCACACTAAAGTTTATACTTTATCAGGTAACATTAACAAGGATATGATGCAGGGCTGCACAATATATCGAAAAATTATCGTCATCGGGACAACGGGACGTGCGATAGGCCCATCGCAAAGAATGTCAAAAACGGCGATAAATGTTTGGTTCAACATTTCCATCCGTGTCATACATCAGCTTTTTGTAAACCAGCTCTGTTTTTTACGCTGAAGTACTATCTGACCAATCAAATGTAGCCCATCTGATATGCGGCCAATCAGATGGGTCCGTTCACATAATACGCCCGCCCCCTACCCGAACCGAACTTAGCTGCGCCGTTCCCTTGTTCGTCACGCTGGCTCAGAGCAACAAGCGCACTTTGTGCTGAGGTTTCTGGAATCAGCGCTGCTTTCAAACGTGAACGTGAGTACCTGAGTGAAGTTGGCCCCCCCACCTTCTTCAAATCCAACAAAAGTGGTATCAAACCATTGTGCTACGTTTGTGCTGGTTTGTGCTGCAAAAATTTTTGTTTGTGCTACTATCGTTTTAAAGATATTAATAAAAATTTCTAGAGGTCATCAGAGGTCAACCAGCCCCCCCACATTAATGGAATCAAACAAAACTGGTGTCAATCAACTGTTCTACGTTTGTGCTGGTTTGTGCTGCTAAAATTGTTGTTTGTGCTGCTTCTGTCTTGAAGGTATTAATGAAAATGTAAAGGTCAAAAGGTCAACCAGCCCCCCCACCTTCTTCAAATCCAACAAAAGTGGTATCAAACCATTGTGTTACATTTGTGCTGGTTTGTGCTGCAAAAATTTTTGTTTGTGCTACTATCGTTTTCAAGATATTAATAAAAATTTCTGGAGGTCATCAGAGGTCAACCAGCCCCCCCACATTAATGGAATCAAACAAAACTGGTGTAAATCAATTGTGCTACATTTGTGCTGGCTTGTGCTGCTAAAATTATCGTTTGTGCTGCTGTTGCTCATTAGCCTAGTGAACTAGACCAAATTCTTGCTTTGCAAAGAATGGTCTAGGCATGCTCCATTGGAACCTCAGCAGCTCCTACCAGGACTCTGTCTAGCCAATCACAGCTCTCTAGAGGGGTTTCAAACACAAAAAGAGCTGTGATTGGTCCATAATAGAGGGCCAATCATAGTGCTCTATCTGCTTAGTGAACAAATCACAGAGCTTTATCCGCTTTGTGGGCCAATCAGGGCACTCTATTTGCCTGGTGAATGGGATGATTCAACAGAGTGAAACAAGAGTATGTCACATTCATTGTCCAGTGCAATGCGGAGATCATTTGAAATACAACGGTAGAACCCACCCCACAACCGAGAGCCGTCAATGGAGCATGGCCACTAAATAATACATTTATTTAATCTGGCTTGCCAGGCTAGTTGCTCATGGAATCTAGCTTAAAAATGCAGATAAGATAGCTAGCACATGTTTTCTTCAACTCTTGTTTTTTTCTCTCAGAAGTAGAATGTGTATGATAGCACCCCCTTGTGATCACAAACCAAACACAGGTCGCTACGTTTGTTTTTTTGGCAGAGTTGTACCAGTTTATCCTTAACAAGATCTAGTTCAAAATTCATTTGATCAGTACAAAAATGAATTTAGTCAATGTTCCTTGCTCATCATCAAAATACTTGTAGATAAATCCAGGCTCTGTTGAGATAAATCTGTGTCTGTGTCAATCCCACACGTGTTTAATAGTCCACTCATTTAATAGCTCTTTGTGACCATGGCTACAGAAGTTTGACTATTGCAAAAAAATATAGTTTGGCCCTTTCAGGTAACATTGACAGTTACATAAGATTCACAGTTCTGCAAGCTGTTTGGAGCCTTTGAGTTCAGATTTGCTAAATCACTGAGTGTGTTTACATGCAGCCAGTAACCCTTTTAAAACCCGAATATTCACAATAACCCGGTTCCGCAGGTCCTTAAAAACACCGCCAAAAACCCAGATATGCTCATAACCGGGGGTAACCCTTTTCTAACCCGAATGTTTGGTCGTGTAAACGCATACCGGGATATCCCCATCAAAGCATATGTTCTGCACATGCTCTGTTCGCAAGGAATCTTGGTCTTTTGCGTAGCGAGACGTCTTGTATGCGCCAGAACACCAAAAGTAAACAACAAGTTGGGAGCAAAATGGCGAGTCGCGGCACAGCACCACACTTTTGGAGTGACGAAGAAACTTAAGCACAAACAAACGCGGTCGCTATCTCTTCCGAACTGGGAAACATGTTGTTGTTTTCACGGATACCGGAACAAGAAGAACCGGAAATGACGCATATTGCGTCTGGACGTAGTCCATACGTCCTGACGCTACCCCAACGTCCGCATTTAAATAGGGTTATGCAAGTTAGGTGTAACTCTTTCTATTGTGCCTTTGACACAGTTGATCACAATGTACTTTTAGAAAGACTTGAACATGTTGTAGGGATCAAAGGAACAGCGTTAGGCTGGTTTAAATCCTACCTGTCTGACAGATTTCATTTTGTAAATGTACATGAGAAATCGTCTTCATACTCCAGGGTTACTTGCGGAGTACCACAGGGTTCAGTGCTTGGACCAATTCTTTTTACTATATATATATGCTCCCAATTGGTAAAATCATTAGACAGCATGGGATAAACTTCCACTGTTATGCTGACGATACTCAGCTATATTTATCCATTAACCCTGATGAACCTAATCGGTTGGGTAGATTACAGGCTTGTCTTGAGGACATAAAAAATTGGATGACTCTAAACTTTTTGCTTTTAAATCAAGACAAGACGGAAGTTCTCATCTTTGGACCAGAAATCCAGAAAAGGAAATTGCTTAGCCAATCGCCTGACCTTAATGGCATTACATTAATCTCCGCAAACAAAGCAAGGAACGTTGGTGTTATCTTTGACCAGGACATGTCATTCAAATCCCAGGTTACACAAGTTTGTAGGATTTCCTTTTTCCACCTTCGGAATATTGCTAAGATTAGAAGCATACTTTCCAGAAGTGATGCTGAAAAACTAGTTCATGCATTTATTACATCAAGACTGGATTACTGTAATTCATTACTCTCAGGAAGTCCACAGAATGTAGTTAAAAGTCTTCAGCTTGTCCAAAATGCTGCAGCTAGAGTTCTGATGAGAATTAAAAAGAGAGATCATATCTCTCCTGTCTTGGCTTCCCTACATTGGCTACCTGTTCAATTCAGAATAGATTTTAAGATCCTTCTTCTCACATATAAAGCTCTTAATAATCAAGCTCCATCATACATCAGTGATCTGATTGTTCCATATGTTCCTAACTGAGCGCTTCGCTCTCAGACTGCAGGTCTACTGGTGATTCCAAGAATATCTAAAATTAGGATGGGAGGCAGATCTTTTAGTTATCAGGCTCCTCTCCTGTGGAACCAGCTCCCAGCCTTAGTCCGTGAGGCAGACACTTTGTCTACATTTAAGAATAGGCTTAAAACATTTTTATTTGATAGGGCCTATGGTTAAATCTGATGTTAGCCTAAATCTGGACAAGTGGGGGAGTACAGGGAGGTGGAGTGTACAGTCGGTAAAGACGGCTCTCCCTTGCCCTGCCTCCAACATGACTACATCTAAATAGGATAGGTTATCCAGAGTTAACTCTGTAGTTATGCTGCTATAGGCTTAGACTGCTGGAGGATACACTGACCACTTTTCACACTCTACTGCTTTCTTCTACAGTCTGCTCTTTAACTGTACTATTTTGTGCAATTTCAGCTGTTAACTTTATTTTCTCTGTAAGTGTTTTTCTCCCCAGAAGAAGCTACAATGACGTTCTGCTGAGCTGTGGTGGCCTCATGGAGGGGGCCATCAACTAGCACACTGCTGCTAACTACTTAAACATTATCTCTCTCCTGATAATAACTTTTTGGTGTCCTTGACTTTTGATGTGCTAATACTAGTTTATCCGTTTAATTATAGATCCACTAGGATAAATACAATAAAGTTTATCTTTCACCAAATAGAATATTTACTAAGACATCATAATATAACTGTAGACACATTACTTTTCCGTGTGTGTGTGTGTGTGTGTGTGTGTGTGTGTGTGTGTGTGTGTGTGTGTGTGTGTGTGTGTGTGTGTGTGTGTGTGTGTGTGTGTCTGCTCTGTCTTCTCGATCCCCAGTAAGTCGTGGAGGATGGCTGCTTATACTGAGCCAGGATTCTCTGGAGGTTTCTTCCTGTTAAAAGGGAGTTTTCCTCTCCACTGTCGCTTTATGCTTGCTTGGTATGAGGATTGCTGTATAGTCACTGACACTAGTCAGTGACTTGATGCAATTTGCTGGGTTCCTATAGGAAACATTATTTCTGATTGGCTTAATGAACTGTGAATTGGAATGTTTATTATGTGAAGTGCCTTGAGACAACTCTTGTCGTGATTTGGCGCTATATAAATAAACTTGAATTGAATTGAATTGAACTCTTTCTATTTACTGTAAACGGGCTTGTAAACGGGTTATTCTGATCAACTCAGAAACCCGAATACCGACCTTAACGTGATCATAACCCGGATATTGGCTGCATGTAAACGTAGTCACTGAAGTGCACTCCTGTGTATGTTAATTTTATACAACTTGCTCATGACAGCCCACATCCAAATGACAGCACTTTTGTTAATATTAGCATTTTACTTAAAAGCTACAGTTCACATATTATTAGGTTAATGTTTTAACAACCGTTAGCATTTTACCATATACCCTGCTGGTAGCACACTAGATGGAGTAAGGTAATGTTAAGAAACATGGTAGTCAGTGATCAACAACCAGCTTATTGGCTCAAAATACCTTATCTAGTTATAAACTGATACGCACCTACTGGCATGCCCCTTTACATTTCTTCATCAATGTTAATTAATGTTATTATTACGGCAGCACGGTGGTTAGCACTGTTACAGGGTCTTTCTGTGTGGAGTTTTCATGTTCTCCCCATGTTTGCGTGAGTTGTCTCCAAAGACATGCAGCTTGTGGGGATAGGTTAATTGGTTTATCAGGTAACATTAACAAGGATATGATGCAGGGCTGCACAATATATCGAAAAATTATCGTCATCGGGACAACGGGACGTGCGATAGGCCCATCGCAAAGAACGTCAAAAACGGCGATAAATGTTTGGTTCAATATTTCCATCCGTGTCATACATCAGCTTTTTGTAAACCAGCTCTGTTTTTTACGCTGAAGTACTATTTGACCAATCAAATGTAGCCCATCTGATATGCGGCCAATCAGATGGGTCCGTTCACATAATACGCCCGCCCCCTACGTAGACCCTTAGGATGGAAAGCAACACCCGAACCGAACTTAGCTGCGCCGTTCCCTTGTTCGGCACGCTGGCTCAGAGCAACAAGCACACTTTGTGCTGAGGTTTCTGGAATCAGCGCTGCTTTCAAACATGAACGTGAGTCCGCTCGGTGTCGTTAATCATTTTTACCGGGCTGACTTCGACATGTGCCGGTGAATCAACCCACCTCCATGTCGCTAGTTTTCCACCGGGTGGTGATGTTAGCCTCTATGGAGCTAGGATTGGGACAATATTCAGCGTAACTTGTACCAAGTTTTGTAACTTTGAACATGTTTCATCACATGTAACTTTGGATTCATAACTTGTAACTTTAGTTTTCTAACTTGTAATTCTCAATTCGTACTTGTATTTCTTGTTTTGTAACAGGAACATTGTGGTTTGTACATGTATTTTATATTTTGTAAAATCAAACTTTTATTTTGTACATTTACTACTCATTTTGTAACATCAAACATTCATTCAGAAACATGAAACTTTCGTTTTGTAACTAGCAGACTTCCAAATTGAAAAAATCAAGGTACAAGTTTGAAATCAAAACTCTCAAAACACACATTTCATTCTACAGGTACAAACCTCAAATCTACAGTGTTACAGATCTTTTTGTCTCGATTCTAGCGTCAGTGGGAGGAACTTGGGTGGAACCAATGAGAGCACGAGTCTTAGCTTAGAATCACATATTCTAAGTTAATTGTGTGATTTGTAACAAAAACAAATCATATATCTATATTGGTGAGAAGCTCTCTGCCGAGCGGTGGAGGCGACAGAAAGGCTGTTGGCTGTGTTTCAATCGCCCAAACAGCACGGAAGCAGCCGGCCAATTGCTGACAAGAAAATCAAACGGTAGGAATGGGAATCCAATCAGCGTCGACGTTGTTTCAGAAGCATGATGGGCGATAGAGGTACCGCCCAAGGCTTTCGTTGGTGTTCGGTAGAACTCGGCAGAGTCTCGACTACTCCAGCACATTTTTGGTCGTGACGCAGATGTAACATGGACACCGCCAGTGAGCCTACAACCAGCATGGATACCGGATCTCAGCAGCCACTGAATTCAGTTCGGTCTCTTCTCCAGTATCCGTTCGAGAGGAGAACTATGGTGGAAAAACTTAATGTCAAAGAGCTTGAACCAGATCAGCCCGACGTAAAGATAAGCCAGCAGGAGAAGGAGAGAGGTAAACTGTACACACAGGCTTCTCCCGAAATTGGTACACCAGGAAGGCTTGGCTAGCTGGATGCAATCACGCTAATGCATTATTTTGCTTTCCGTGTTTGTTATTCAAAACGGCTGGGACAGATAAGGCATGGATTGAGTCAGGAGTTACAGACATGAAACATTTTTCTGAGAAGGTGAAGAAACATGAGTTATCCCGGGCACACATGGACAACACGATGAAGCTAGCTATGCTAGGCAGAGCTAACATTGCCATGCAGCTAGAGACGTGGGGCACAGGCTTGCAGTGAAGAAACACAAGGAAGAAGTGGATCAGAACCGGCACATTTTGTCCAAGAGAGAGATGTCAACACAGTGTATGAGCACAAGGATGACCTCCTCAGATTTTTCCAGATGATCAGAGACTCGGATGACTTTGATACAGTCACTGAGAGAGAGGCAGGAGGCTTTGTGAGAATGCTGGAGGAAGAAGATTTCGGCTTTCTGCTGGCATTGTGTCACAAGATCATGCCACATGTGGACATGCTGTTAAACCAGCTGCAGAAGAAGAACATTGACTCTGTCTCCATCACAGGGGTCATCCAGAGCTTCACCAACAGCATGCAAAAGATCAGGTACATACTTGTTTATTTAATATTATTGTGATGAAATTCTCCAGTATGTTAGTTTCACAAACAGTAATGTGGATGTGGACCATTCATGGTCATGTTATTTTATGTGCAATTTAATGCAGTATTTTTCAACCTTGGTCCGCAAGGCAGCGTGCCAATAGTCAGACGCACCTGGATTAATCAGTTTGTCCAATGATGTAAGACAGGAAATAAAAGAGCTGTGCTTAATTCAGGAAATAGTGAAGTTGTGCACAAAGCTCAGAAAGCACAAGTTTGTTAAAAAAAAATAGCACAGCCCCACCAAAAATATTTTTCACCAGCCGCCACTGGTTGCAGTTTCATCATCTGAGCTGCTTTTTAAGATCTAGGTAAACTTGTTCAATTTGAGGTTAAAAACAAACGTTTTCACATATTTTCCATGTAGTTTTTTGCCAGTTCCTCTTCTGAAAGGTAGACAATTGTTTTTCTCTTTCCCTCAAAAAATCTTAATATTCTCCTAGTTTGGCCCAGCACAGATCACTTCCCAATTGCAGCAACAGCCTTATATCATAACCACATAGGTGGAGAAAATGTTCAGTAGCAATGAGAGAGTTTGCTGTTGCGTTTAAGTGATGTTAACTATTATTTAACATTTAAACTTATTTTCTGAGTTTTTTTATTTATTCAAAAAACCCTGGTAAGGGATGTTTTTCTGTATTTGGAGCATCAGAAAAAGTTTTATGGTGGTGGTGATGTGTTAAAGTCACTGAGAAACTGCATGCATGCAGTTTGTTGTTTTGCTGCTAATACAGTAGCAGGTGCAGCTGCTAATACAGTAGCAGGTGCAGCTGCTAATACAGTAGCAGGTGCAGCTACATATTTTAGCAATAAAAATGGTATGTTGTCATGGAATTCATGCATTAGTTTTTGTTTGCTTTGAACCCAGAGCAGAAGTCACACGCCAGACGACATCAACACTGCATACTTTAGTATTTGTTCATTTATCGCAAGTAATATCAATATCGCAATATTAAGCACCGTTATCGAATATTGCAGGTTTTCCTAATATCGTGCAGCCCTAATATGATGTTATAAGGTTTCACTTACGGTGGCACTCCGTTGTAATTTTGAAACAACTGAAGGCACTGGAGAAATGGTTTTCTTTTGCTTTTTGTACTATTTTTGCTACTGTTTATGCACAGTAAAAGTACAAATAAATACAGAAGCTGTATACATTTTAAACTTGTCATTATTTGAACCATTGTGTAATTATCACTGTATATATTTCATACAACAAATCTAGGAAGATATATATATATATATATATATATATACATACATACATACACACACACACATATATTTATCGCTATCGTAATAAATACCTAAAATTATTGTGAAAACAATTTTGGGCCATATCGCCCATCCCTACTAGTAAGCTTCTGAAAAACGTGAGGACCAAGAAAATGTCCTCACTTTGTAGGGGAAACGGTCAAAATGGTCATCAGTATGTACAACACACACGCACGCACACACGCACCAAGGGAAGATGTTTCTTTTTTTTTTAGATGAGGGGAACGAACTCACCACCTCATTGTTTACTTTCTGGTTGTCGACAAACGTAATATGCCATTTATAACGTTAGCTTCACGTGTAGCCTTTAAAAGTTGTGTTAAATGAAATTACCTGAGTAGAAATGAAGAGAACACACCCTCTTTGATGGAGGAATGTAGTTGAAAGTCAGATCTTTCCTTCTCACTGCAGCTATCCACGCCATCTGGCGTCTCCTTGTGAGCTCCTCCACACATTTACCGTGATGTTTTCTCCACTTCGGGAAGCGATAAAACTTGACTCCGTTGTCCACTTTCTCTCCCGTCTTGTCGTGTGAACGACTGTGACAGTCCTGTTACTGGGTCCACCTGCTGCAGAGAGACCTCACCTGTCCCGCTGAAGGAAAAGATCCAAACATACAAAAAGCATCAAGTGCTTCAAAAGCTGCCTGCAATAAAGAGAGCAGGATGAAGAGCTTATGGCCGGCGTGCTCCAGTGATGTTCACCCTGAAGTGGAAAGCAGTCTATATGTGCTGCGTCCGTCATTGCTCCCTCAGCTGAACGAGTTTCTGGCTGGAAAAGAAGCACAGCTTCAGGGGGGGAGTGGGGGGAGAGATGTGAGGTCTGAAGGGGAAAAGAATAAAAACGATGAGGGTTGTAATGGTGCCATCAGCTCATTCTTTGGCATTAGTGGTGTGGTGTTCAGGAACATAGCCATCAGCCTGTGGGCCCTGCCTGCTTTCCACCAGCTTCTCCTCAGAGGTGTTTTCCCTTCAGACACCGAGCCAATTAAATTACTAAGAAGTAGGCTGGACAAACTCCTTTCTCCCTACAGAGTCTCTGTAGCAACAGAGGAGAGAAGCCTGCAGTTGACAGTAGAGCCACTGGGTTTGGTTGGTGAGGTTTTTCAAAGCAGTGTAGCTGATAGTTGCCATGTCACCATCACTGTCTCTCTGAACCTGGACCTCCTCACCTTCTCCTGTTTTCACTCCCTGACTGGCGTTTGCTTTGGTCTCACGAGCCACGTTTCATAAGACAGTTTTCACATGGCCCACCTCCCGGGACGCCTTTCTGTCCTTTTTCTCTGCACCCAGAGCCTTTCAGCTTCGATATCAGTTTCTGGACTGGACCATCGTGGGAGGAGAAGAAGTTCTACGCAGCGATCCGAGAGGCCAGCTTAGGGACGGTGGAGCAGGTTCAACTCATGGACACGTTCTCACATCCTGACCTGAGCCAGACCAGTTACTGTTACAGACTCACCTACCACTCACACACACACGCTCTGTCACACACACAAGCTCTGACATTCCACAAACACCTGGAGCTTCTATTGTCCTCTCGACTGCATGTCACCATCAGGTAGCACGTTGCAGAAGCTCCTCGGAATGTTTGTGGCTGAAACGAATCACGATCAGAATGAAACTCATCAAATATTCACAGTAGTTGAAATTATCTGTGAAACATCAATAATCCTGTATGTGTCTGAGTTTAATCTTATAATAAAACTTATTAACCATTAATCTTTTGATAATAAACCACAACATAAAAGTCACACTCAGTAGTTTAAAAACATACGGACACAGATGAGTATTTTATAATAAACACCTGTTGTAAAGCTAATGGTGTCATGGCGGGTGAGAGTTTCTTGACCCACGACATGCAGAATCATCACAAGAAACCGGCAAGTAAGTAAAACGTTCTTTATTATTAAATCAGAGGAACGGGAACAGGCGACGTGCAGGCTGGCAGCAAGGCTCCAGGAGAGGATTCTGAGGAGGGAGAAAGAGTGAGTATATGGAGGGAATGATGGAGGATAATATGAGGAGGAGAGCTTACTGATGTAGATAGTGGTGAGAGCCTCTGGAAGGGCTAGGTCAGGTCCGGGTGAGCAGGAAGGCTCCAGAAGGAGGAGGGGCTGTCGAATATGAGAGGAGGTAGGAGCAGAGGCTTGGTGGGTGCAGGTGAGCGGCTGAGAGCGGGCGGCCAGGGGAGGAGACAGCATGAGATGAAGTGCAGGAATCTGAGCTGGTATTGAGATGGTGGAGGGTGGAGTGAAACCCAAAGCTGAGCAATCATCCGGCGTGGTGAAGTGTCACGCTGCTCCTTAAATCCCCTGGGCCTTGATGACGGGATCAGCTGCAGCTGGTGGCTCTCAGACACACCCACCTACAACAATACTCAGAACAAACAGGTTACATGCAGGAGGCTCACCACGGACCGTGATAAATGGTCCTGGTATTAAAGAGCTGTTTAGCAGCACAGCTGCATTACTGCCATCTTCTGGAGTTTTGACCGCATCCAGTCTACTTACTGGTCCTTGTTTCATCAATAACTTTAAAAATAACCTCTGAAATTCAGAAATAAAACTAAACCAAATGCACAAAATAAGCATTAACAAATAGAAATACTTTTGTATACATGTTTCTGTCTAAATTGATTTTTAATTGGTTTATTTGTAATCAGCATTTGACTGAAGGGATTTATGTAATTTTTCAGATCAACTGGGTAGAAACCACATGTCGATGGTTGAAACAAGCAAACCCTTCATTGTCTGACTTTCACGATGAAGGATGTTTCCGCCCTCCTGCGGACAGAAGCTGTTACCACAGCGTTTATATCAAGTTAAACAAGATGATTGGCACTTCCTGTAAATACTTTCAGAATAAAATATACTACTTTAAAATTTCTACAGTTTTTAAATTAGTAAACACCATATTTCATCTAGATCAGTTGTTCCCAACTGTTTACCATGAAGACCCCCGTACCAGTGTTGAAAACAAGCCAGGACCCCCCCAACCCCATCTACAAACACACATCACACATGATTAGTTACAAACTGCACAGACATGCGGTGCTGTAACTCCTATACATATTTTTGATTACACAGTTGGGCGTGTAATTGGGATTTTAGAAAAGTAATTTTTTACAAATAATAAATAATCTTTGTAACCCAACAACCTCAGCACAGACACAGTTGTGGGGACCCCTTTGGAGGGTCAAGTTGGGAACCACTGATCTAGATAACGGAAAATATTTTCTGTGAAAACTTTTCTTTTATACCAACTACGTAACTACTAAAACTCAATCATTTAAAAAGTCTTGGAGAGAGTTTTTCTCCACTGCTTTTGTAGTCCTAATAAGAATTAATTAATCGCTCTTAGTCTGGCCCCTGACCCAGAGCCCAGTTGCCATGGCAGAACCTAACAGGGACAAACAGTCCCAGGCAACATACCTTCTGGGGTCATCAGGGCACGCAAACCCCTACACCGCGATAAGGTGGCGATTAATAGTAGAGGATTATTTTTTTTTATTTATTTTTTTGTTTGTTTACTTTATTACTAACCCAACTAACCCCAGCCCTGTTATGGCCTAACCCAGTTTTAGAATGCTAAAACTAAACGCTAAAACTAAACGCTAACACTAAACGCTAAAACTAAACGCTAATACTAAATGCTAAAACTAAACGCTAACACTAAACGCTAAAACTAAACGCTAACACTAAACGCTAACACTAAACGCTAAAACTAAATGCTAACACTAAACGCTAAAACTAAACGCTAACACTAAACGCTAAAACTAAACGCTAAAACTAAACGCTAAAACTAAACGCTAACACTAAACGCTAAAGCTAAACGCTAACACTAAACGCTAAAACTAAACGCTAAAACTAAACGCTAATACTAAATGCTAAAACTAAACGCTAACACTAAACGCTAACACTAAACGCTAAAACTAAACGCTAAAACTAAACGCTAAAACTAAACGCTAACACTAAACGTTAAAACTTTGAATGCTAAGTTTGAAGTTTCCTCCTGAGAATCTTCCTCTGTATCCACAGTAGTGTAACTAATTTTGCATTCTTCAATTTTGATCTGAGTGTAATGGACTTTTTGCTTTTTTTTATGAGAAAGAATAAAGGAACGTGCAATGCAACGCCACAGGCTGAACTCTACTAGAGCTAACACACTGACTAATCTGAAGTGCAGACCCCACATTTTTTTCTAGGCCTATCCAGCCACTCCTATTATATTCAAAGTGATCGACTGACATAATCCGGCTCTTCTGGTCAGCTTGGAGCTCCCTGAGATGTTTTAATATAGTGGCTTCTCTGGTAGCTGCTCCCGTGTTGTCTTTGTGGACACATCTGAGAGCCACGACTTCATCTGCCCCCTGTTTTAAACCCTTGACCACTTGTCTAAATAAACTTATCTAAGAAAATATTGTATAATTCAAATGACATTTCATCTAGGCTGTCTCTTCATCTGGCTTCCAGTTCCGAATCGTACTGCTTAAAGTTTGATAAATCAGCTTTCTGAAACTTGTCAACATCCAATTCTCACGTGTTCACTGGCTCGTCAGTATCTAAGTCAGACAGATCAGAGTTAGAATCTTCTAATTCACAGAGATCTGAGTCTGACAGATTGTTATCAGACAGATTCAGATCAAAGAGATTTGATTTGTTGTCAGCGGTCTGTCCCACGATGAAATCAGGTGACGGGCCGTTTGTTTCCTCTTCCTACATTATATAAACTTTCCTTTTTTCAAATGCCGATTCTTCATCTGTATCCAAGTCAGACAGATCAGAATCTGATAAATCAAAGTCAGACAGACCGGAGTCGAACAGACCAGAGTCAGAATCTTCTAATTCAGAGAGATCTGAGTCCGACAGATCATAATCAGATGGACTGAAATCAAAGAGATCTGATTTTCTGTCAGCAGTCTGTCTTACATTGAAATCAGGGGATATGCTCGGTTCTTCTTTCTCCATTCGATAAACTTTCATTTTTTCATATGCCCATATCACATATGAGCTATTGCTGGTAGGAGGAAGGTGGCTCATTGTTATAAATCTGTGATTTAGAGCTTCTTCTGGAGTGATCCGCTCTGAGGGATTCACTGTAAACATCTTTTTCAGGAGGTCTACGAAAGCCTGCAGATCTTCTAACTCAAAGGGGTCTTGTATTTCTGGATGAATCATTAAGAAGTCATCGATAGAGTCTAGCGCAATATCATAGTCGTCGGCATTGATCATTATCGTCTCCGTATACTCCTGTGGTGTTTTAAACCTCCAAGTTTGGTTTGACTGGTCAAAAATGAAAAAGCGATCCACTTTCGTTCCCTTGCCAAGTAAATCCTGGTCAGGCAGACCGTGGAGCTTAAAGATCTGCCTCATATTGATAAACTCACAAATAGTATTGTGAACATGATCTCCAAGAAAGATGAAGGCCAGTGTACAAGCAACAGCCCACATGTCAATGGCTTCAGTCAGAGGGAGACCTAAGTTCACCTCTGGTGCTCTGAAACCACACACCTGTATGGTATCACAACGCCATAGTTTGTGTGTTTCCATAGCAACCCCAAAATCTATCAGCTTGACTCTGAAAGGCTGCGACTGATGATTAACCAGCATAATATTGTCTGGTTTTATATCTGCGTGAGTCACTCCAGCATTCTTCAGTGCATTCAGAGCCACCAGCAGGTCGCGGGCAACCACCCGAACTTCACTGACATCTAGTGGTTCCCACTCTCTCGTTTTAAGTAAACCAAATAAGTCCATGTCCAGCATCTCAAACACTAAACAGAGGCTGTCATTAAATTCAAAGTGATCGATTAACTTGATCAGGTTCTTCTGGTCAGCTTGGAGCTCCTTGAGATGTTTCAATATAGTGGCTTCTGCGGTAGCTGATTCACTGTTGTCTTTGTGGATAAATTTGAGAACCACGACTTCATCTGTCCCCTGTTTTAAACCCTTGACCTCTTGTCCAAAAGCAACACGACCCAAACATTTTTGAATAATATAAACTCCTGATTCCCCAGTGATTGTTTGATCTTTGTATAATTCAAAAGATGTTTCATCTAGTCTGTCTCTTCTGCTGCCTTCCAGTTCTGGATCGTGCAACTTCATATCTGATAAATTAGCTTCCTGAATCTTAAGGAGTTGAAAATCTGATGTGTTCGCTGGCTCATTAGATTCTTCATCTGTATCCAAGTCAGACAGATCAGAATCTGATGAATCAAAGTCAGACAGATCAGAATCTGATGAATCAAAGTCAGACAGATCAGAATCTGATAAATCAAAGTCAGACAGACCAGAGTCAGAATCTTCTAATTCAGAGAGATCTGAGTCCGACAGTTCATAATCAGATGGACTGAAATCAAAGAGATCTGATTTTCTGTCAGCAGTCTGTCTTACATTGAAATCAGGGGATATGCTTGGTTCTTCTTTCTCCATTCGATAAACTTTCATTTTTTTATATGCCCATATCACATATGAGCTATTGCTGGTAGGAGGAAGGTGGCTCATTGTTATAAATCTGTGATTTAGAGCTTCTTCTGGAGTGATCCGCTCTGAGGGATTCACTGTAAACATCTTTTTCAGGAGGTCTATGAAAGCCTGCAGATCTTCTAACTCAAAGGGGTCTTGTATTTCTGGATGAATTGTTAAAAAGTCATCGATAGAGTCTAACGCAATATCATAGTCGTCGGCATTGATCATTATCGTCTCCGTATACTCCTGTGGTGTTTTAAACCTCCAAGTTTGGTTTGACTGGTCAAAAATGAAAAAGCGATCCACTTTCGTTCCCTTGCCAAGTAAATCCTGGTCAGGCAGACCGTGGAGCTTAAAGATCTGCCTCATATTGATAAACTCACAAATAGTATTGTGAACATAATCTCCAAGAAAGATGAAGGCCAGTGTACAGGCAACAGCCCACATGTCAATGGCTTCAGTCAGAGGAAGACCTAAGTTCACCTCTGGTGCTCTGAAACCACACACCTGTATGGTATCATAACGCCGTAGTTTGTGTGTTTCCATAGCAACCCCAAAATCTATCAGCTTGACTCTGAAAGGCTGCGACTGATGATTAACCAGCATAATATTGTCTGGTTTTATATCTGCGTGAGTCACTCCAGCATTCTTCAGTGCGGTCAGAGCCACCAGCAGGTCGCGGGCAACCACCCGAACTTCACTGACATCTAGTGGTTCCCACTCTCTCGTTTTAAGTAAACCAAATAAGTCCATGTCCAGCATCTCAAACACTAAACAGAGGCTGTCATTAAATTCAAAGTGATCGATTAACTTGATCAGGTTCTTCTGGTCAGCTTGGAGCTCCTTGAGATGTTTCAATATAGTGGCTTCTGCGGTAGCTGATTCACTGTTGTCTTTGTGGATAAATTTGAGAGCCACAACTTCATCTGTCCCCTGTTTTAAACCCTTGACCTCTTGTCCAAAAGCAACACGACCCAGAAATTTTTGAATAATATAAACTCCTGATTCCCCAGTGATTGTTTGATCTTTGTATAATTCAAACGATGTTTCATCTAGTCTGTCTCTTCTGCTGCCTTCCAGTTCTGAATCGTGCAACTTCATATCTGCAAAATTAGCTTCCTGAATCTTAAGGAGTTGAAAATCTGATGTGTTCGCTGGCTCATTAGATTCTTCATCTGTATCCAAGTCAGACAGATCAGAATCTGATGAATCAAAGTCAGACAGATCACAATCTGATGAATCAAAGTCAGACAGATCAGAATCTGATGAATCAAAGTCAGACAGATCACAATCTGATGAATCAAAGTCAGACAGATCAGAATCTGATGAATCAAAGTCAGACAGATCAGAATCTGATGAATCAAAGTCAGACAGATCACAATCTGATGAATCAAAGTCAGACAGATCAGAATCTGATGAATCAAAGTCAGACAGATCAGAATCAGATGGATTGAAATCAGAGAGATCTGATTTTCTGTCAGGAGTCTGTCTTACATTGAAATCAGGGGATATGCTCGGTTCTTCTTTCTCCATTCGATAAACTTTCATTTTTTTATATGCCCATATCACATATGAGTTATTGCTGGTAGGAGGAAGGTGGCTCATTGTTATAAATCTGTGATTTAGAGCTTCTTCTGGAGTGATCCGCTCTGAGGGATTCACTGTAAACATCTTTTTCAGGAGGTCTACGAAAGCCTGCAGATCTTCTAACTCAAAGGGGTCTTGTATTTCTGGATGAATTGTTAAAAAGTCATCGATAGAGTCTAACGCAACATCATGTTTGTCGCCATCGATGATTATCCTCTCCGTATACTCCTGTGGTGTTTTAAACCTCCAAGTTTGGTTTGACTGGTCAAAAATGAAAAAGCGATCCACTTTCGTTCCCTTGCCAAGTAAATCCTGGTCAGGCAGACCGTGGAGCTTAAAGATCTGCCTCATATTTTTAAACTCACAAATAGTATTGTGAATATGATCTCCAAGAAAGATGAAGGCCAGTGTACAGGCAACAGCCCACATGTCAATGGCTTCAGTCAGAGGGAGACCTAAGTTCACCTCTGGTGCTCTGAAACCACACACCTGTATGGTATCATAACGCCGTAGTTTGTATGTTTCTATAGCAACCCCAAAATCTATCAGCTTGACTCTGAAAGGCTGCGACTGATGATTAACCAGCATAATATTGTCTGGTTTTATATCTGCGTGAGTCACTCCAGCATTCTTCAGTGCGTTCAGAGCCACCAGCAGGTCGCGGGCAACCACCCGAACTTCACTGACATCTAGTGGTTTTTTCTGTCTAATTTCCATTAAGTCAAATAAGTCCATATCCAGCATCTCAAACACTAAACAGTTGCGATCATTGTGAACAAAGTTATCGATGAACTTAATCAGGGCGTTCTCATGAGCCTGGAGTTCTCTGAGATGTTCCAATATAATGACTTCTCCGAAAGCCGAGTCACGGCGATCCATAAACTTCAGAGCCACTGCTTCATCTGTTCCCTGTTTTAAACCCTTGTAAACTGCACCAAAATTACCTTTTCCCAGAAATTTCTTAAGAATATAAACTCCAGATCGCCCGGTAAGGATCTCGTTTTTGTAAAACTTAAGAGGCATTTTAGCTTAATTGGCTGTTTTCCAGTTCTGAATACTGAAGCTGAAAGACTGGTGACTGATAACTGAATCTTATCAAGTTCAAAATATGGATTGTCTCTTAAAACTGATTTGATTTCAGCTTTTGACTGTGATAGGCTACTCACCAAGTTCCTGTCGGTAAAAGAATGAGTCCTTCTAAATACTGTCAGAAGGGATGTTTATGCTACACAACCGCTCTGGAGCTGTGATCTGTTCAGAATGATATTTGGAATGTGATCCGACCTTTATATGACGACGCATAGTAGTGACGTCATCAAAGCACCCAGTGGTCACGTGACACAATCAAAGCACCCAGTGGTCACGTGGCATCATCAAAGCAGTGGTCACGTGATTTACGGTGCCCTTAGTTGCTAATGCTAACGCTAACAGCTCAGCGCTGCTAGTCAACATGAGCGGTTACTGGCCGGACTCGACGCTAAAACGACCCTTTTCTCATTTCTACAGATATTTTTTGACCGATAATGTATGTTTATTATTACACTAATTATGTATTTTATCAAAGCATTTATTTTTTGGAGCGCCACAAACATTTATCAACTTTATATTTTTAAAAGATATATTGCAAACAAAACGTAGAAAACACGTGGGTTACAGATCGTATTTAGCTAAAATAGGTATAATTGTATAAAAATAAGTGTTTATAGAATACACCTATCAATGAAAGAATGTGGTTTATAATTTGAGAGCTTCTGTTCTCTGCATGCTAGCATAGATGCTCTTCTTTTTGTCTTAATATAGACTTTAATGTCAGTAGTTCCTTCAGATCTTCCAAGCAGGAGAGATAACTGTTTCCAGGATTTAATCTTCAGTCTGTCTGTTCTCTGCCTGCTGTCAGATGGAACATGAGATGATCTAAACTAATTTAAAACACGTTTTTAATAACTTGGGGGAAAACATGTGATTGTAAATGCATCTATAACCCTGCTGATTGTCCTTCCACCCTAACAACTAGTGTAAAATAGTAACTAATTTATTAAAATGTTAATTTAAATAAAGCTATTTCTGGTTAAAACCTTATTAGAAAACAGCATATGTGAGTAAAAAAAACATTTTTTATTTATTTCTTTATTAAAAGCCAGAGATCATAATAACAGAGAACTCTGATAAGTTCAACCTGCACAAACATTTTAAGTCAGGCATTGACATGTTTTAGTCTCACGAGACCCCACAAAAGAACTGCTTCAGTGAGATCAGCAAGCTCCAGACTTCTTCAGGACTAGAGGATCCCTCTCTCTGACACCAGAACCCAGATGAAAAGAGACAAAAACAAAGAAACACATCATTTAGCACCACAACAAGCAAACCCCCACCAACACTCCAGCACCAGTACAGATGGGTGGTGTTTTTGGAGGGATTTTAGCTCCCTTACCATTCCTTTTAATACCAGTGATCCTGGAAAAGGCCCCATCACCTAGCCAGCTGCACCACTCCACTTACCAGCATTTACTCCTTCCCTGATCAGACCAGATGCTTCCACCCACCTGATTGTTGCTCATCACCACTCAGGATCATGTGAATACATGAAGATGGACATGAATGCAAAGGCAGCAGTTTGACCTGAAACTTATTAATTAATGATCTAGTTATTTATTTATGCTGATATTTCATTGTTAATAATTCTTCTTGTTCTGTCTTCAAGTAAAGACTCTAATCCCAACCTGACCGTAAGTGATAAATAATTTAACAGATGCAAATGAACAGTCCTGCAGTAAGTACCAACGTTGTCAAGGTTCTGTTGTTCAGACGTCCTGATTCAGCTCTGGTTATTCTGGAAGACACGTCGTGTTACCATGGTTATCCTGAGTGTGTAGCATGCTTCAGCAGGTCACGGAAGTCAGCATCATGTGGTTAAACTGAAAAAATAAAATAATTACTCATGTTCATGATCACATTTTACTTTATTGATGATATGCCAAATGCTGCTGCTGTCTGTCAAATGATCTACATCTCTAACTAAACTGACCATGGCCGTCTCAGAATAAAAACAGCTTCCTCTAGTTGGGATGGATTAGTAACTGGAGTTGGAGCGAGTAAAGAGCTGCATGGACAAATGAAGTTAAAAATGTTTCTCATGAAGATTTGTTTGTCCTCTACCACTCTGATGTTCACAGACGGACATTATTGTAATAGAATTCTTTCAAATATTTAAAACTGCACTGAAAGTTAAAAAGCTGAATCAGACACTAGTTTAAACTCACTAAGAATGTATTCTGTATCTTTACATGAAGGGAAAGATAGAAATTTATTAGAAATAAAAGTTATTAAAACTTAAACTGCATCCTAATTATGTCTTATTACTCTTTCCCCTTGACAGATGGTGACATCCTCAAACTAAAGGGAGTTCTTTTGAATGCTTTCATTCTTTGAAGTTTCCTCATCAGAATCAACCTCTGTATCCAAGATCTGTGTAACAATGAAATCTGGTGTATTTTGATTTGTCTTCTTCCCTTTTTTGAGTTCACTCAGATCCACCAGCAGGTCGTGGGCAAACCACCTGGACTTGACTGACATCTAGTGGTTCCCCCTCTCTCATTTGAAATAAACCAAATATATTCATGTAATATGTTTCAAACACTAAACAGAAGCTGTCATTATATTCAAAGTGATCGATTAACTTAATCAATGGTGATAAACTTCAGAGCCACTGCTTCAGCTGTTCCCTGTTTTAAACCCTTGTAAACCTCACCAAATGCACTGTTTCCCAGAAATTTCTGAAGAATATAAACTCCTGACTGCCCGGTAAGGCTGCATGGTGGTGCAGTTGTTGGCACTGTTGCCTCGCAGCACGAAGGTCGCAGATTCGAAACTCGGCTATGGCCTTTTTGCGTGGAGTTGCGTGTTCTCCCCATGCATGCGTGGGTTTCCTCCGGGTACTCCGGTTTCCCCCACAGATCACAACATGCCCTATAGGTTATACATTGTAAGTTGCTTTCTTCTATACATTGTTTATTTGGTTTTATGAATGTTAAAAACCTCCTTCACAAGATCAATCCATTGTCCATCTATCTTATTTATTACTGTAATCCATCTTATTTATTAACCTAATCTATCTTTTGATTATTTCCTAACTTTTTCAGAAAGCATTTCCAAAGAGCTTATAATTAATAAATTAAAGTCAATAAATAAAAAAACAAAAGTTAAGAAATAGTGAAAATACAAAATAATTTGCTGGGTGAAATTTTATTGCTGGTGGGCCGATTCTGGCTGACAGATTTGGGTGTTGGTTGTCTTACTTGTTGGGGTGCACATTTTGTATCGGTGTTCTGTCAATGTGGGCTTTACCTCAAAAGAACCTTGAAATCTCATCTCTACACAAACCGTATTTCACAAACCAGGAATATATATATATATATATATATATATATATATATATATATATATATATATATATATATATATATATATATATACATATATATATATATATATATATATATATATATATATATACAGACAGACAGAAAATGGGCTGTTTATACTTTAAGTTGCTGTAGCTTACAATTAAATGTATTATCTATGAAAGATTAAATGTTTTGTGGAGTGAAATAACAGGAATTTCTGGGCCAAACCCATCCTATTTCATAGGCATATCTCTGGCGTTTATAACAAATCAAACCTTTTGAAAATCGGTTTAAAACTGAGCAAGTTAGTTTTATTTAAATAGTATATGCACCATTCACCCCAGTGCAAAGAAAGGGGTCAGCTGTATGAGGTAAGATGGCCGCCACGTTCCTGCGTCGCATCCCATTGGCGAACAGCGGGGAGGAGGCATCTAGTGTTTTTATACATATCTATGCTGCTAATCTCGAACAAGGCAGCTGGAGAGTAGGACCTGGCTGCAGACATCAGCTGGTGTGTCGAGAACAAGATGGCGTGTCATTACTTTTACCGGAAAATCGACGAGCGAAAGACCTCGGCGGGAAGTTCTGTTTCGTTCCCTCCTGACTGCCAGTGGCAGTAAACAGAGTGGATGACTTATGCCAGAAGTGTCACGAGGAACATAAAACTCACCGTCACTCAGGAGGTAGCCGCCAGAGGCAGCACCGCCGAAGCGAGCGCGGACCCGTGGCCAACGTTGAGGCGGTAGAAGCGTGAAAACGTGCACGGAGTTGCCCAGGACGCCGCAGCACAGACGTCCGCCAGTGGCACACCTCTCATCGCCGCCCAGGATGTAGCAACACTCCTGGTGGAATGGCACACGATCCCAGGGGGAGCCACTGCACCCACTGCCGCATAAGCCATCGCAATGGCATCCACGACCCAATGCGACAGCCTCTGCTTCGAAAGGGCCCGACCCCTGTTCACACCTCCGTGACAGACAAACAGCTGGTTCGACTGCCGGACAGTGTTTGTGGCCACAATATAGAGCTGCAGTGCCCGGACCGGGCACAGCAAATTCGCCCGCCGTTGTTCCTCCGAATGAAATGGGGGAGGGAAATACGCCCCCAGCTTGATTGCGGCATTCACGTAGCCAGCGAGCAGAACCTTGGTAAGAAAGGCAACGTTGGGCCACAGCGTCACCCCCGACCCATCTGCCTTCCACCGCAGGCAGGCGGGGCTGATGTCCAGTGCGTGCAGCTCACTGACCCGTTTAGCTGACGTCACTGCCAAGAGAAAGGCAGTTTTCACAGACACCACTGCCAATGGGACGGTAGTCATCGGCTCAAAGGGTGGCCCACACAGGGCCTGCAGGACCAGGGGAAGGTCCCAAGCAGGTGCCGGCCTGCACAAGGCAGGACGCAACCTTCTCACGCCCCGCAGAAACTGGGTCACCAAACAGTGAGCCCCAATGCTCCTGCCATCCACCAAGAGGTGGTTGGCCGAAATAGCCGCCAGGTGTACCTTAAGGGTCGAGGCGGCCCGGCCCTTGTCAAACAGGTGTCGGAGGTACCGCAGAATCTCATGCAGGGGACAAGAACCAGGGTCCACGTCCCTGCCGGAACACCAGGTAGAGAACCGCTGCCAACAGCGAGCGTACGTGGCCCTTGTAGACGGAGCCCTGGCACTATCCAGCACCTGCTGGATGGAGGGCTCTAAGCCGACTTGGGGCTGCCTGCCCCTTTCAATGGCCACACCGTGAGCCGAAGATGATCTGGGGACGGATGCCAAATCCTCCCCTCCATCTGAGACAGGAGGTCTCGTCTCGCCGGCAACCGCCACGGCTCTCCGTTCAGCAGACTGAGAAGCAGTGGAAACCAGATCCTCATGGGCCAGTCTGGCGCCACCAGAAGGACCTCGTGTGACGAGTCCACTCTGTTTACTGCCACTGGCAGTCATCCAGGAACTCACAGAACCATAGTTACACCGTAACTTCCGTCTGGTCTTTTTTTGGCGGCCACTACATTGGTTTTGTGTTTTTGTTTCAACCATACTCGGCGGGCTTCAAAGAGGAAAGGTAAGGATGAAATTAACTAATTGTTGCAACCGTTCTTAGTTCTTAAATGTAGGCACTATAGCATTTAAAGCTTTACCAGAGAATTATTGCAAAGGCACCGTGTTTCATAGCTAACTGTATCAATATTAACATAACTAATGCAGGGAGTTCACAAGCTAGCTAACACAAAAGCTACATAAATAAAGCTATCAGCAATTTTAGCTTAGCTTTAACTTAGCTATTTGATTTTTCTGGTCTCCCTGTTTGTTAAAACTGTTAAAGTAATAATATTAACTTTATATATAATTTAGATATGATATAAAGACCACGATTTCTAATACTGACTTGACTGAAACGTTATTAATACCCTTTTTTAATTAAAAAGCGTAGATTTTCAGAGATTTGTAAGTGGTTTCAATCACTAGCTTTCATACGAGGCTAAAGTTAGCTTCCGATTCGGGAAATGGCTAAAGGGCTAATACACCCAATTTTTCTCTACTCTGACCATTTTTATTCTGCTCTAGCTCAAAACCTACAACACATACACTCTTCAAACCTGTTTTAGATTATTCTGGGCTCGTAGGAATGCATAAAACATAGTTTGTGATTTGTGAAACCTTCCTCTGATTTGTGAAACTTCAAAAAAGACAGATTTATGAATTTATTTTTCAGCATCTGGCCCACACTGGAACTGGTCCTGTGCACCCAGAAATAAAATGTATTTTCTGGACAAGCTTAGCTTTCAATATCTCTAAATATTTTTCAGTTATTGTGTGTGGTGTGCTGGATCATTCTACTGTGGTTGCACAAATCAGGTGTCCTGCAACAGGTACAATAACTTTGAAATAGTAGCCGCTTCTCTAATTAATGCCGCCCTCCTTCTGATTCTGTTTCAGAATAATCCTAACCTTATAAAAAATAGATATTTTTGTCGACTGACTGCTTTGATCGGGTTTGGTTTATATTAATATTACCGGATTTAAGCACATGTAGCTGCAAATCATTCAGAAGTTACAGGCCTTAAATATAGATCTAAAATGAATATCGGACTTCTTCAAGTGACACTGACAAAACTCCTTACATGTGCTTGTATTCTTCATTTGCTAATAAGATGTATTTTTATCTAAATTACAGGACAATCGAGGCTTTGAAAAATGGAACCCAGGCAGTGATTTCAGATGGTGAAATCAAGGTAATGTTTAATTATAATAAATTAAGACTCTAAAATTGGACATAGGATAATGCAATCCCTTGTTTTCTGTGGTAATGTTGCTTATTTTTAACTCTTGTCTCTACTCAGACTGTGTATAAAGCCTGGTTTATGCTTCTCCATCAGCTCTGCAAGGGACAGACACGCACGGATTGACGGAAGCGTTTTGCTCTCATACTTCTCCGTCTCCTGGAGAGTGTTGCAAAGCAATTGCCCTGCAGGACAACAGAGGGCGTAGCGCTGTTCTGTGGTATCCTGTCATGTATCGGTCCAAGATAGTGTGTTTATATTGTGTTTTTTGTATTTAAGAGATTTTTTAACACGGACATATTTGTCTCTCATTCCACTTCATGCGCTCGCCACCTCTAAACCTAAACCCACTTTTCCTGTCATTTCCGTCCACAAATAAAACGCTTGCTGCGCATCTTTTCACTCCTCCAGTCACAGGGAATTAAACGTTCATGATTTTAGAGTTTTTTCGCGAGGTATTCTTCAAGCTTCTCCGTGTCTGCCGCCAGTTATCCTCGGTTCTCTTTATGTTTTTGAGGGCGCACTGGCGGAGCTGTAAACAGCGGCGTCCTGACCAATCACAAGCTTGAGTAATCTGTCTCGTTCGACGGATGTTTAAAAAAGAGAGCTCGACTCCGTCCGTCCTTGCGGAGCTCTCCGGCAGGCACGCAAGGACGTTGCGTGTCTCGGCACTGACACAGAAGCATAAATCAGGCTTAAGGATCTCTGCAGCGGTGGAGTGAAGTCTGGCCTCATGTATCTGTGGCACAATCCAGGTGTCTCGCTTAAATTAAAGCAAAGACTAAAGCCACTGATGTTCCACTTTGCTGATGCACAGGTAAATGTATACTGACTTACAATAAGCTGCATCACATTTATTTATGTGGATGCATGGTCAGTGGGCCACCTGGGTCCGTTGTCTAATGCTGAGAGGAATGTTTTGTTCATTTTTATGTTAACGTGTTTTATAGGTTGACGAGCTGACAGAGCGGATTGGTTCATGCTCAGGAATAGATAAACTAATAAAGAAGGGAGAGTTCCAGTTTCTGGACTTGGTGTTTGATGTCCTTGTTCCAGAGGTACAACGCAGTCTTCAGCAGTGATTGGTATAAAAGTTACTTTTCGAAAACATTTGACAGTGTATGAAGTAATCCTTAACAGAGTTTGGTGGCAGGAGAATCTCGTCTCTGCTTTTTGCGGATGATGTGGTCCTCCTAGCTTCACCCAGCTCTGACCTTCAGCACTTGCTGGGTAGGTTCGCGGCCGAGTGTGAAGCGGCTGGGATGAGGATCAGCACCTCCAAATCCATGGTTCTCGACCGGAAAAGGGTGGCTTGCCAACTCCGGGTCGGGGGAGAGGTCCTACCTCAAGTGGAGGACTTTAAGTATCTCGGGGTCTTGTTCACGAGTGAAGGTAGGAGGGATCGGGAGATCGACAGGCGGATTGGTTCAGCGTCTGCAGTGATGCGGACGCTGAACCTATCTGTCGTGGTGAAGAGGGAGCTGAGCCAGAAAGTCAGGCTCTCGATTTACCGGTCGATCTACGTCCCAATCCTCACCTATGGTCATGAGCTTTGGGTAATGACCGAAAGAACGAGATCGCGGATACAAGCGGCTAAAATGAGTTTCCTCCGTAGGGTGGCCGGGCTCAGCCTTAGAGATAGGGTGAGGAGCTCGGACATCCGGGAGGGACTCGGAGTAGAACCGCTGCTCCTCTGGATCGAAAGGAGCCAGTTGAAGTGGTTTGGGCATCTGGTCAGGATGCCTCCTGGACGCCTCCCTGGGGAGGTGTTTCAGATATGTCCTGCCGGCAGGAGGCCCCCGGGTCGACCCAGGACACGTTGGAGAGGTTACATCTCCAATCTGGTCCGGGAACGCCTTGGGGTCCTGCGGAGGAGCTGGTGGAGGTGGCCGGGGAGAGGACGGTCTGGAGCTCCCTAGTTGGGATGCTGCCCCCGCGACCCGGACCCAGATAAGCAGAGGAAGACGACAACGACGACGATGAAGTAATCCTGCATGTTTTTCAGGTAACAATAAAAGTGTTGGAAAAATGGGAGGGGATGAATCGATATGCAGCTGAGAAAGCCATGCTTCAGCAAATTCATTTGTACCCAAAATAAAATGGTTGTGAAATTAAGTGTTTCTTTGGTTTTATTGTCTTTCACTCAAAATAAATACCAACTAGCTAAATAGTTATCGGCTGTAGTAGTTAAATTCTGTTGCAATGAGCTGCTGTGATATACAATAGGACAGTGTTATGGATATTTAATAACTAATTTTTGTTGCTGGTGAGAGAGGAGTGTTGCTGAAATGTTTTTCACTGCTTCTGGGAGTCCTGTACTTTAGCAATTGGTGTAGGTCAAAAGTTCATCTTGGGCTTAACAATAAAACTGAATATTTAGCAAGTACTATTTTGTTTGCACATTTTGAAAAGTCTTAGTTTAATGTGTTCTCATTTTTTTCCATATGTTTTTTAATTCACTTTACAGCCTTTTATTGTGTGTGTGTATATATACATATATGTGTGTGTGTGTGTGTATATACAGTATATATATATATATATATATATATATATATATATATATATATGTATGTATGTATGTATGTATGTATGTGCTACTGTCATAAAAATTCCCTGTCTGAAGGACAAAGGGATTTAATATTCAATTTTCATGCAACGCAGGTAACAACGTTACTTAAGTTTGCCAGTCCAGATCTGAAGAGGAAAAAAAATCCGAAATAAAAAGCTTTTTCCGGTAAGTTTTGTTTTTTAAAAAACTACTTCCAGTGAAAGTAATGACTTCTGGTTAAGGTAATGACCCACCGTGTAATTTTTCTCTTAAATATGTACAAATCGAAGAGAAAAACGACACGGTATGGTTTTGAAAAATTCAAACTACTTTTGTGCTTTGTCAATAAAGCGTATTCAAGAAAAAAAAACTACTTCCGGCAAAGGTAATGACACTTGTTTTTCCGGATACGTCATTTCCTGTCACGGCAAAGACGCCAGCTGATGTCTGCAGCCAGATGCTCTTGCAACAGTGGTGATGTCATAGTTTTCAAAAGTCTCTCAGCAGCAGGTGACGCGGAATCCTGTGACGGGCCACGTCTAGCGTCTTCTGACCCTCTGTTTGCTGACTCTGTAGATTTCTCCATGTCCTGCTGCACTGTCTCCTGAGGTTCTGTGTCTTTTCCTTCTGGATGTAGCTGAAGGTCTACTCGATTTCTCCTCAGGGACACTCCACCCTCCATCTGGATCCTGTATGAACGTGGTGCCACCTCCTCCTTCACCTGACCTTGATGTCTCCAGGTCCCTGTAGTAATGTCTCTGAGACGCACCTTGTCTCCTGGCTTCAGGGAAGGCGGGTGTCTCACCTTGCGATCATGCAGCTGTTTTTGTTTCACCTTTTGTCCATCCTTTGCTTCCTTAACTTTATGTGCAGCTTTTGGCGTCAGCAGGTCCTCATTAACTGGTAGGTTGGATCGAATACGTCTCCCCATCAGCATCTGAGCTGGTGACATTCCATTCTGCAACGGTGTGCTTCTATAGATCAGTAGGCTCTTCTGAAAATCCTCTCTGTCCTGAGCTTTTTTCATTAATGTTTTTATTATCTTGACGGAGCTTTCTGCTAAGCCGTTGGACTTTGGATATATGGGGCTTGATGTTGAGTGTTGAAACCCCCATTCCTTAGCAAAGGTGGCAAACTCACAGCTGGAAAACTGGGGCCCATTATCGGAGAAAAGTTCACATGGGACACCATGCCTGGCAAAGACAGTCTTGAGATAAGCGATCGCTGCTTTACTTGAAGTTGTCTGCAGTAGCCCAACTTCTGGATAGTTTGAAAAGTAATCTGTCACCACTATGTAACTTTTCCCATCAAAATCAAACAGGTCTGTTCCTACCTTATAGTAAGGTCTGTGTGGTGCTGGGTGAGCCAGCAGTGGCTCCGCCGGCTGTTTGGGCCTGTAGATGCGGCACTGTTCACATGAAGCTGTGGTCTGGCTGATGTCTTGGTTGATTCTTGGCCAGTACATTACTTCTCTTGCCCTGCGTTTACACTTGACCTCTCCGAGGTGACCTTCGTGGATCTTTTGGAGCATCTGTTTGCGTACTGAGGATGGTATGACATATTTGCTCCCTTTCATCACTATGTCATCCACCACTGTTAGTTCTCCTCTGCAGTTCCAGTAATCCTGGATTTGTGTGCTCTTAAGTTCATTCATGACTTCGTCTGTATTTGTCTCTATTTTTATCTGTTCTGATCTGTCAGCAGATACTGGCAGAGATGTCATCACCATGTCAACATATGCTTGTATGTCCAGACTTTTCTCAAGGTCTTCATGCTCTTCCTTATCCACTGCTCTTGATGATGTATCAGCTGTGTACATATACTTTCCTTTGGTGTAGATCATGTGCACGTCGTATTTCTGTAGCCTGATTAGCATGCGCTGTATCCGTACTGGGCAGTCATTCAGTGGTTTGGACATGATGGACACCAGTGGTTTGTGGTCAGTTTCCACTTCAGAAGTTTGGCCATATACATACTGATGGAAACATACACATGCATACATGCTCGCTAACAGCTCCTTTTCGATTTGAGCGTATCGTGTCTCTGCACTCGTCAAAGCTCTGGATGCGTAGGCTACCGGCAACCACTGTTCCTCATGTTGCTGCAACAGCACTGCACCCAGTCCGTGTTGTGATGCATCTGCTGAGATCCTGGTGCTTCTCTCTGGGTCATAAAACTTCAGCACTGGCTCTTGTGTGAGAATCTCTTTTAACTTTAGAAAACATTGTTCTTGCTCATGGGACCAGATCCATTCATTCTTTTGTTCAAGCAAACTTCTGAGAGGGGCTGACAATGTTGACAGTTGTGGGACAAACTTTGCCAGATAGGTGACCATTCCTAGAAACCTTCTGACGTCGTCTTTGTTGTTTGGTCTTTCCATGTTACAAATTGCTGACGTTTTCTTTGGGTCTGGCTTCACCCCGTTCTCACCGACAACATCTCCCACAAATGTACGTTTTTTCACTCCAAACTCACATTTATCTTTGTTTAGTTTCAGATTGACTTCTCTTGTCTTGTCTAGTACTTGTCTCAGTCTTTGGTCATGTTCTTCTCTAGTGGTTCCCCAAACTATGATGTCATCCATCATGGTCTCCACTCCTGGAATGTGCTCAAAAATCATATGAATGGTCTTGTGGTGGACTTCAGGAGCTGACAGGATGCCGTCTGGCAGACGAAGAAACCTGTATCTGCCCTCAGGTGTGTTGAACGTACAAAGTCTAGAGCTCTCCTCGTCCAGCCTCAGCTGCCAGAAACCTGATGAGGCATCTAGTTTACTGAACCATTTAGCTCCGGCAAACTGTGCCATGATTTCTTCTCTGGTTGGCAGCTTGAAATGTTCTCTTTTAATAGCTTTATTTAAATCCCCTGGATCCAAACATGTTCTGAGAGCACCTGTTTTCTTTTGTAGAACCACCGGTGAGCTGACCCATTCAGTTGGCTCATCTATTTTCTTGATGACCTCTAGTTTTTCCATGCGTGCCAGTTCGTCTTTTAGTTTTTCCCGCAGTGCAAATGGGATTTTCCTACCGGGATGCACAACAGGTGGCACGTTTTTATCCACACATATTTTATGTTGTCCTGGGAGACATCCAAGTCCTTCGAAACAGTCTTTATATTGTTCCATGAGGGAATCCTGATCATTCGGGGCTTCTGGTGTGGAGACTATGTACACCCTTTTAACCAGGTTGAGCTTTACGCATGCACTGAGTCCTAGGACTGGTTGTACACTCTTATCCACGATCAGCAGCTGTGCTCTTATCTGGTGTTTTTTGTATCTGAATGTCGCAACACATCCACCTTTAACAGAAACTCTCTCTCCTGTGTATCCAGTGACTTTTATTTTCACAGGATGCATTTTGCTCTTTTTTGTCATAGCTTTGTAACGTTCCCATGATACCAAGTTAACCTGGGCCCCTGTGTCCAACTTGAATGGAATTATTGCCTCATTGACCTCAACTGGCACCACCCATTCCTCTTTCTCTGATGTAGAGGTGTGTACTTCATCTACAATGAACTCCTCCTCATCCTCTGCTTCTTCATCGACTGTGTGAACTTTCTGTTTTGGAGCTGCTTTACAACATTTGGCATAGTGATTCATTTTCCCACAATTGTTACAGGATTTCCCAATTGCTGGGCACGATTTTGGTCTGTGACTGCTTCTGCATTTACCACATCTGAACTCTGTAGCTTTCCCTTTTTGGTACTTTTGTTTGGTAAATGTTTTCTTTATTACTCCATCTTTAGTTAGAGCATGCACTGACGTCTCACCTCTCCGGAGCTCCTTTGCTTGTGCTCGTGTGGTTTCCGCTGCTCTGCACATGCTGACACACTTATCCAGTGTAAGTCCAGTCTCTCTCAGCAGCCTCTCTCTCAGTGCATTATCCACAGTTCCACAGACAATCCTGTCTCTTACTAGCGAGTCTCTCAAAGTCCCAAATTCACACGATTTGCTTAATGTGTGAAGCTCTGCTAAATATTGATCAAAAGGTATCCCCTGCTTCTGATCATGGGTAAAAAAAATTTGTACCTCTCATAGGTCACATCCTGTTTAGGTACGAAGTACTCTTCAAATGTATTCATCACGTCAGCCAAAGTCAAATCAGCCTCATCCAGCTGAAAGCTATTATATATATCCAATGCATCTTCCCCTATAACATGCAAAAGGATGTGAGCTTTCAGTTTTTCATCATCTCCACCTGCTCCGCTTGCAGTCAAATATATATTAAACCTTTGCTTAAAGCGCTTCCAGTTTTCAGCAAGGTTACCAGTCACTTGCATGGATGAGGGCAGGCTTAGCTTATCCATGGCAGCACGTCGGGGTATCTCAATCACTGCAGCTCTTTACTGGTGTCTATCTGCTCTCACAGGCACCGATTCCTCTTCTGTTTGCTCTAAGTGACCACACGCGATCTGCTTCACTTTTACCGTCGCTCACGGGCGTCACACAATACAGCACAGGTCTTTAGCATGTAGCTCTGTAGCACGCCATTACTCACGCTTTCCATAGACTCTCCCTCTACATCCGTCTTTCGCGGCTCCCCCGTGGCAAATCTGTCCTTCGTCTTGCTCACGGCCACTTCTGACACCATGTGTTGTCTTGCTTAATCTTATAATAAGCAAACGAGGTGTGAAAACTCCTTTTCCAGATCTTTATTTAGCACTAGCCACCACTACTGTATCATCCATGCAGTTTCCCTTCCCTCCAATAATCTCCTCTCCAGCCTTCTGGGTAATTGAGTTTTTCCTGAACTATCTCATAACATCACACTAGGGGGTGCTAAAAGCAAGGAAAACTGCTTAGTATCCCTTTAACAAACACACATGGTACCAACCAACACAAATGTGTCATCACATACATGTTAGGTAAGAGCTTCATCCTCCGCCCTACAAAACATCACATCCTGAAGTGTAAGAGTCAACGTCTGGACCCTAAACTCTACATATTTCCACATGTTTATGTATGAAAAGGACTGTGCATTAGAGTCACTCTCTTGTTGAAGACAATCAGAAGATTTGTAGCTAAGAGTTTTAGCATGACTCTGGTGCTTCGTAGCTCTTTTAATTCAATTCAATTCAATTCAAGTTTATTTATATGGCGCCAAATCACGACAAGAGTCGTCTCAAGGCACTTCACATAATAAACATTCCAATTCACAGTTCATTAAGCCAATCAGAAATAATGTTTCCTATATAAGGAACCCAGCAAATTGGATCAAGTCACTGACTAGTGTCAGTGACTATACAGCAATCCTCATACTAAGCAAGCATGCAGCGACAGTGGAGAGGAAAACTCCCTTTTAACAGGAAGAAACTTCCAGAGAATCCTGGCTCAGTATAAGCAGCCATCCTCCACGACTCACTGGGGATCGGGAAGACAGAGCAGGCACACACACACACACACACACACACACACACACACACACACACACACACACACACACACACACACACACACACACACACACACACACACACACACACACACACACACACACACACACACACACACACACACACACACACACACACACACACACACACACACACACACACACACACACACACACACACACACACACACACACACACACACACACACACACACACACACACAAGTAATGTGTCTATAGTTATATTGTGATGTCTTAGTAAATATTGTATTTGGTGAAAGATAAACTTTATTGTATTTATCCTAGTGGATCTATAATTAAACGGATAAACTAGTATTAGCACATCAAAAGTCAATGAAAACAAAAAGTTATTATCAGGAGAGAGAGAATGTATTTGTGGTTAGCAGCAGTGTGCTAGTCGATGGCCCCCTCCATGAGGCCACCACAGCTCAGCAGAACGTCATCGCAGCTTCTTCTGGGGAGAAAAACACTCACAGAGAAAATAAAGTTAACAGCTGAAATTGCACAAAATAGTACAGTTAAAGAGCAGACTGTAGAAGAAAGCAGTAGAGTGTGAAAAGTGGTCAGTGTGTCCTCCAGCAGTCTAAGCCTATAGCAGCATAACTACAGAGTTAACTGGATAACCTATCCTATTTAGATGTAGGCATGTTGGAGGCAGGGCAAGGGAGAGCCGTCTTTACCGACTGTACACTCCACCTCCCTGTAATCCCCCACTTGTCCAGATTTAGGCTAACATCAGATTTTAACTATAAGCCCTATCAAATAAAAATGTTTTAAGCCTATTCTTAAAAGTAGACAAAGTGTCAGCCTCACGGACTAAAGCTGGGAGCTGGTTCCACAGGAGAGGAGCCTGATAACTAAAAGATCTGCCTCCCATCCTAAGTTTAGATATTCTTGGAACCACCAGTAGACCTGCAGTCTGAGAGCGAAGTGCTCGGTTAGGAACATATGGAACAATCAGATTACTGATGTATGATGGAGCTTGATTATTAAGAGCTTTATATGTGAGAAGAAGGATCTTAAAATCTATTCTGAATTTAACAGGTAGCCAATGTAGGGAAGCTAAGACAGGAGAGATATGATCTCTCTTTTTAATTCTCATCAGAACTCTAGCTGCAGCATTTTGGACAAGCTGAAGACTTTTAACTACATTCTGTGGACTTCCTGAGAGTAATGAATTACAGTAATCCAGTCTTGATGTAATAAATGCATGAACTAGTTTTTCAGCATCACTCCTGGAAAGTATGCTTCTAATCTTAGCAATATTCCGAAGGTGGAAAAAGGAAATCCGACAAACTTGTGAAACCTGGGATTTGAATGACATGTCCTGGTCAAAGATAACACCAAGGTTCCTTGCTTTGTTCTCGGAGATTAATGTAATGCCATTAAGGTCAGGTGATTGGCTAAGCAATTTCCTTTTCTGGATTTCTGGTCCAAAGATGAGAACTTCCGTCTTGTCTTGATTTAAAAGCAAGAAGTTAAGAGTCATCCAATTTTTTATGTCCTCAAGACAAGCCTGTAATCTACCCAACCGATTAGGTTCATCAGGGTTAATGGATAAATATAACTGAGTATCGTCAGCATAACAGTGGAAGTTTATCCCATGCTGTCTAATGATTTTACCAATTGGGAGCATATATATAGTAAAAAGAATTGGTCCAAGCACTGAACCCTGTGGTACTCCGCAAGTAACCCTGGAGTATGAAGAAGATTTGTCATGTACATTTACAAAATGAAATCTGTCAGACAGGTAGGATTTAAACCAGCCCAGTGCTGCTCCTTTGATCCCTACAACATGTTCAAGTCTTTCTAAAAGAACATTGTGATCAACTGTGTCAAAGGCAGCACTGAGATCTAACAAGACTAGAACAGACACAAGATTCTTATCTGAGGCCATAAGAATATCATTTGTAACTCTCACTAATGCAGTTTCAGTGCTGTGATACTCTCTAAAACCAGACTGAAATTCCTCAAACAGAGCATTAGTGTTTAAATGCTCACATACTTGGATGGCCACTATTTTCTCCAGGACTTTGGATAAAAATGGAAGGTTAGCTATTGGTCTGTAATTCATTGGGTCATCTGGATCCAGAGAAGGCTTCTTAAGTGAAGGTTTGATTACAGCAACCTTAAAATCTTGTGGTACATACCCATTTACTAAGGATAGACTGATTATATCTAGAATGGGGGCAGTAACCAAAGGAAATGCATCTAAATAATTTGGTTGGGATTGGATCCAAAATGCAAGTTGAAGGTTTAGATGAAGCTAATATTTTTGATAACTCTAAAAGCTCAACTGGATCAAAACGGTTCAAACACAGATGAGGTTCTAGAGTCACCTCTGAAGCTGCCTCACTTACTGAGGAAGAAGAAATCGCATTAGGGAGGATGCTAAAGATTTTGTTTCTAATAGAATTAATTTTACTGGTAAAAAATCCCATGAAGTCATTGCTGCTGAGGGCTAAGGGAATAGATGGCTCAGAGCTACGATTCTGTGTAAGTTTAGCAACTGTACTGAAAAGAAATTTAGGATTATGCTTATTCTCCTCAATTAATGCTGAAAAATAAGCAGTTCTAGTTTGTTGAAGCTTATTTTTATAAAGCACAAGACTATTTTTCCAGGACAGGTAGGCCTCCTCATGGTGCGTAGAGCGCCATGTTCTCTCCAATTTCCTAGAGTTTTGTTTTAAGGCTCGTAGATGAGAGTTAAACCAGGGAGCCAACTTCCTGTCCCTAATTACCTTCTTTTTTAAAGGGGCAACATCATCTAATGCCACACGTAAAGAGGAATTAACATGATGAACTACGGCATCAATTTGTGAGGGGCTAGAACTGAAAATATTGCCCTCTGCTACATGCCTCTGAGATGCTGAGGACAGTAAAGATGGAACAGTTGATTTAAAAGACGCAACTGCGTTGTCAGATAGAGACCGACTATAATGAAATTTACTTTCATGTCTCGAGAACTCAGTTATAAAAAACTCAAAGGTTATCAGAAAGTGGTCCGAGAGGACTGGATTATGTGGAAAGATTGTTATTTCCTCACACTCAATGCCAAAAGTCAGAACAAGGTCCAATGTATGATGGCAGGAGTGGGTGGAGCTATGTATTCTTTGAGTAAATCCAATTGAATCTAAGATATTACTAAAGGCTACATTGAGGCAATCATTTTCGATGTCCACATGAATGTTGAATGTTTTAGATCAGTGTCTTTGTGTTTGACGCTCTGAGGTTTGAGAGTGAGGCTACTCTCCTGCATCCCTGTCGGCTTGATGCTAGTAGATTAAAGGAGTAGATGTCAGGTTGTTCCTACCTATAACCAAGGCCGGATTAACCATATGGGCAACTGGGCAATTGCTCAGGGGCCCACGAACTCTAACGAGCCCAGGGCAGCAAGGGCACGAGGGTGACCATACGTCCACTTTTCACTCCGTCGGGGGGGAGTTGTATTGATGAAAATGTCCGGTTTTTCATCCAGGAGCAGGGATGGAATTATGGGGGAGCTGGATATCCTACACATGCAGGGGAGCCGGAAATAGTTTTCTACCTATATTACATCATTCATGGACTCTTTTGAGCAGAGAGCAGCAGAGCGATGATCGTTGGTGCAGCGCTCCAGGCTGCTGCGTCCAGCGCACGGTCCATTCTCAAAGTGGCACAACCAAAAAACTATAATTAACACACGGTCGTTCATGTCCGCACATGTTCTCTACTTTCTGTCTTATTTGTGCCTGAAGCGCTCTGCTACTGCGGAGCTCATCAACTGGGCTGTGGTGATTTCACCTCACTGACGCAGCATCGAAACGCGCTCTCCGCTTTGCGGTCAGGAGATCCCTTTGATCTGCTCAGAAGTAACTGATGAGGTGAAAAAGTAAGAATCCAGGCAGCAGATTTTCTGGAGAGTTTAGAGGAGATGCAGGAAGATGAGAGACAGACAGGACAGGAAAATAGTTAAATAAAAACAAGAAAACAAAGTAAAATGTAGGTAGATTTATCTCCACTACACGTTTTTACCTGTATAAAATAATAAGTTATACACATGTCATATTTATACATCTGATACAATTCAGATCACCTTCAAAACTCAGTCACACACCCAGGGCCGTTTCAAGACATTATGGGGGCCGAGGCAAAATCCCCCCCCCACCACCCCCCCACCACCACCACCACCAACAACAACCTCCTCGCTCCTCCATCATGGCCTCTCTATTGACCTCCTGGGAGGAAGGGAGGTGGAGGAGGAAGAGGAGGAGGGGAGGAGAGAGAGGGAAGCAGAACACGAGGAAGAGAGGAAGCCTTCAAGGAGGGAAGGAGGAGATGGTGGGTCACGTGGAGGAAGGGGAGAAAGAGGGAGAGATTCAGAATCGTTTGGAGGAGACCAGCGCCTCCTTGGCTGCAGCTCTGCAGGCTGTAGAGCACAAAATAAAAGAGGAGGACAAGCCAAATGAGTGAGTATTTACAAAGTAAAATTAACTTAAACAAGTTACTTGATCTAAGACAAACTAGTACAAAGTAGCTTACTGAACTACGTTTTCTGAGATGTGTATATATTTAAAGAGCAAGTCACCCCCTACCAGAGTCTACCTCCACTCCCATTTCCTATTTGAAAAATGTGCCACAAGGAGGCATGGCCTGGCAGACCGAGAGAGAGGAGCCACTGACAAACTGATACCAGCTAACATCACAGGGTACTTCTTAGCCAATGGCGATGGCTGATTTAAATTGTAGTGCAGAGTATTTACATGAAGAGGGCGCAACACTGATAGTTTTAGGCAGAATATTTAAATTTGAACCGATGTACGAAAGTGTCAAATTACAGACTTCAAGTGTCTACAGCATGATTATACACTCATTTATATAGTTTTTCAGCAAAAAAAAAAGTTGATTTAGGGGTGACTTGCTCTTTAAAGGTGCACCATGTAAGAATATGGTAAAACATTTACAGTGAGAAAATCCCAAAAGAGACATTATCATTTTGGAAGAAAGGTTATACTGAAACATATTTCATATCCAGCTGGCTATGGGGTGTAGGGTTTGGTAAATTGAGTGCTTTAAGAGCTCAATATATATTACCTCTACTTATGACCAATAAGCTGTAATACTCTATATACATATAGAATACAGTAATCCCTCGTTTATCGCGGTAGATGCGTTCCAGACCTGGCCGCGATAAGTGAAAATCCGCTAAGTAGGGACTCCCAGCATGCCCCTCGCGGGGATTCCCTCCACGTCGCACCTACGTCACAAACCGCGGCTATAAACGGAAGTCGCGTTTCCAGCTCTCCACTCAGTCATCGTTTCTTCAGATTCATGATCAGAATTTCCAACCTACCGATCCATCCAACGAACTATCAGCTCATAGTAAGTTATCTTACTTACTTCTGGAAAGCCCGGCATTTCCGTGTCACTTCGTTGACGCTCGAACGCTCGGGGGTTTCCTAAATCAGCCGGCGTTTCAACGACGCTATCACTTCCGCGTCTGTGAAACCACGCTCCCTACAAGCTCAACTCCCGAATCCAGCTGACCTGTCTGACATACAGTACTATATTGAATTATCGTATGATCACATTCTGTTTTTGTGGGTAAAACTCAAGAAAAAAAATTTTTTTACTTGGTTTTTTAGTTTTATTACAAAAAGTTCATTTTATGATGAAATTGATGAAAAAAAAACAAGAATTTCTTGATATTTCGCATAGAAAAATACCGCGAACCTGCAAATTCCCCCTGAAAAATGCTCCAAAGAAAAAATCCGCGAAGCAGCGAATCCGTGATGAACGAACCGCGAAGTAGCGAGGGATTAGCCTAGTGAACCAGACCAAATTCTTGCTTTGCAAAGTTTGGTCTAGGCACGCTCCATTGGAACCTCCGCAGCTCCTACCAGGACTCTGGCTGGCCAATCACAGCTCTCTAGAGGGGTTTCAAACACATAAAGAGCTGTGATTGGTCCATAATGGTGGGCCAATCATAGTGCTCTATCTGCTTAGTGAACAAATCACAGAGCTTATCCGCTTTGTGGGCCAGTCAGGGCACTCTATATGCCTGGTGGGTGGGATGATGCAACAGAGTGAAACAAGAGTATGTCACATTCATTGTCCAGTGGAATGTGGAGATCATTTGAAAGACAACGGTAGAACCCGCCCCACAACCGAGAGCCGTCAATGGAGCGTTGCCAGACTAAATAATACATTTATTTAGTCTGGCTTGCCAGGCTAGCGAGGGATTACTGTACACATGAAGTCAGGCTAGAGAGTAGAATCAAATAGAATCCGTCCGGGTAAATAAAACACATCACATTATCTTTCTGTTTTCTGAAATAAACAAGTCTAATATGAAATTTCAGAAATTAGGTCTGGATGGGGGCAAAAATGTAGAAAATCATCTTTACTTCCAGGTTTCCCCCTTTACCATTACCTAAAACACAAAAACTCAAATGAAGAAAATAGTCATTGTCCAGATGGTCTAATCGATTTTTACTTTCTTTATGAAGCTCCATGGCAGCCATGACACCTAATAAAAACATGATTTCTCATGTACTTTACTGGTCTTTGTAAAACGCCATTCTCCTATAAAATGAAAACAATTATAAAACATGAGATTTTTTAAAGTATAAACAATAAAAAAAATCATGATTTACATGATTATTTGGGATTTATCATTACTTTTTGTTGATCTTTACAATTAGTCGACTGTATTGTGTGTGTGTGTGTGTGTGTGTGTGTGTGTGTGTGTGTGTGTGTGTGTGTGTGTGTGTGTGTGTGTGTGTGTGTGTGTGTGTGTGTAAATAGTGAATGTTACCCATAAACTGAATCTTAAAGCTGCTTTCCATCAGTGGAGGAACTCACCTCCACACTTGACTCGTTGATTCTGTCAGCATGTTGATCGAAGCCTCAGTAAAAGCTAATTATTCCATTTTTCTTTTTCAAATTTTTCCAGCCAAAAAGGAACCGTCTCTATCCTGGATGACATCGGCAGCGTGTCTGACGACTTGGCAGACCAACTGGATGCAATGCTCGACTGATCTCCAGCCCCCCTCCCCCTGACCCATCCCTCATGACACGTAGGTGTGTGAGAAGGCGGCGCTCCCAAGACTAAATGCTGCCTCTTTGGGGAGCTCGTGTTTGAGCGTCTGGCCCTCCCATGTTAAGTGCTTCCTGAGTAGCCTTGAAGAGGGAGTCCTCTTTATCTGGTGCAGTAGCTCTGGCTCCTTCTCCTGATGCGAGGAAGCTGCTCCCACACGACCTCTGACCTCTGCAGCCCAGCGCGTTACCTCCACACAGCCTCAGACTGCTGCGTGGACCGAGAAGCACAATAATTCATCTCTACACAAAAAAGGCTGGCTTAGACAAACTTTCAGGTGCAGTCTTACGAAGAAACTAAGCACACTAATTGTCTCAAAGCATTGGCGGTTCTAGGGGCGGGGCCACAGGGGCACTGGCCCCTGCTGAAATATGATTGGCCCCTGTAGTGCCCCTGTCCTGTCACTCATCTGTCCTTTGTGCGGTGATGAGATTATAGGTGGATGCAATTCCGAGTCCAAACACTAGTGGCCGTGTGGCGCTAAGGAGCAAAATAGTGTGTGAAATCCAACAGAAGAAGATTTGAAAGATTCCAAGAAGGGAGAATTTTTCAACCGACATCGGATCTGATGAGAGTCCACGTTATGAGGAGTTTGTTGGTAAGTCACGAATCACTGTTTACTCACAGTTGCCATGTAAGTCAAGTCTGACAATAAGTCCAATGGAAAGCAATGCCGACATTAGTTAAAGGTAATGTTAAAAAGGGCTTGTGAAAAAACGTTAGCCCTTGCTAATCCATGTACTTCTTTTGTAATCTGCATTTCGTGTGTTAATAGTTGGCACTGTCTGATAGAGAACATGAAAAGAAAGGGTCAGATACAGGCGGGAATTCTGCAGTTTTTTCCCAAGAGAGTGAGTGTGTCAGCTGGTGAAAACGAGCATGGAGAAATCAGAGAGAGAGCCGCAGGAGGCTGTAGACCAGAGGCTGGAACAGGGCAAGGGACCTCCATTCCCCCTTTATCAGGTCAGAAAGAATATAATCTTTATTGTGCAACAGTCATGTCAGATAAACACGAGAGACAGCCTCTTGTAGGACATACCATGCTGGGAAATCAGCGTACATGTAATATAAACGCGCCGTGGCGGCATGGTGTTGCGGGAATTTTGTGGCATTCGTGCTGCCACGGTTGATACTAATATCACCGCAACGCCGGACTTGTGAATGCATATTACAACTTGGCGCAACAGAAGGGGGTATCATGATCACGTGGGCAGTTACTGCCGAGCTCCGGCCGGCAACTATATTGAAAATGAAAGTAAACATGGGCTGTAAGTTTGGCTTTTCTAAACAGAATCAGCTGAGATGATGGCCGGGGAGCCTCTCCGTAAGAGTTGAAGCTCAGATCACCAGAGACTGCACGGGGACAGACACCTTCTGGAGCGGCTTGTTAAAAAAAGTTTAATGAGCGTGGCTTTGATCGCAATAAAAAGCAAGTTATGTCCAAGATAAACTGAAGTCCGTGGCAGCGCAGAGACCGCCCCCAAGCTCCCTTTTCACCGCCATCGCATAATCTTTTGTAAAAAGATCATGATTGCACCACATTATCCAGCAGGACGGACTGACCACTTATAAACGACCTAATGCTGCCCAGTGTGTTCTGCTTATAATTGAGGATAACCTTTTCCCATTTTATCTTGGAGCTGATCCAGTTAATGTGGAGTCATTTTCTTGCACAGAAAATTTGCATTGAGCTTTTTATATTTATCAGTAATAATTGGGTCAGTTATTCCAAGCACCAAAAATAAAGGATTATTGTTTAAATTGATAGAAGTTGTTAATCGTGACAAATCATTAGTGGCAAAGTTGCTTCCCTTTAGTAAATGATTTTACGTTTCTCAAAGCATCTTTCCATTCATCATCAGTAATGTTGCAGTTAAGTTTCCTTTCCCACAATTCCTTCAAGGTTTCCCTAAATTGTGACATTTTGATGTATTGTAAAATGTGTGGGAAAAGTCCTTGTTTGAAACACTGAATTTTCTAATTGGTTGATTAAGTAAGGTCAAGGTTAAGTTTTCCAAAGAGATTTTGTGTTTTGGATATTCCTTTGTTAGTCCAACTTTTCCTGCCATTATTCTAGGTAAAAATAAAAAATCACCATTATCTCAAATTTGTTAAATGATGTTATCTTGTACTAATGGCACATATGTTTACTGAATTCTTCCGCTTCATGGTGATGTGATTTACTATAACATTAACATAATGGATTTAAATTGTATTGGTTTCTTTGTCTACATCTACCACATCTCATCTTTATAGTCCAATCTTTGAAGTCTTCAATTTCAAATAAATAAAAATGTGGTCTCATAGAAAACAAAGTTTTGGCTGGATTTAGCTGGAGTTTGACATATATTTGTATTTTAGCTGCAAACTGGGACAAGACTCTCTCCAATTCAGACAACCAGAGTGAAGTTAATGACTCAACCTTCCATCCTGCTGGGCCACCAGAGTCACCAATCAATACTAATCCTGCAGGATCAAATGGTAAACATTGATCTTTGAAAGTAATAAATGCTTGTGTATGTATTTGGCTTATGTTAGATAATTTCTCATTTGCTGTTTTCAGACATCTTCCAGTGTGATGCACAGAATCCTGCGCAGACATCAGAACGGTGTTCTGTTCCAGTAGGACCTGGTGGTGTGCTTCTCATTTTGTAAAGGCTCTTTAAATTTAATTGAATTTTGCAGTCAGTCACTTGCAGATTCTGAATGCCATGAATGTTAAAGGTTGAGAGATATAAGCAACTGACTCAGACTTATTTAATTGACTTCCCACCAGACATTTCCCAGTCAAGAGCAGAGGGTCCTGTGATATTCTTCTGGTGTTTTTTTCCACACACAAACATATTTTAACCTGATATTTGTGGCTTTGCAAAATAAATTGAATGCTAAAATTTCTCAAATGCTGTGTGTGGTTGTATTTTGTCAATGTACAGTAAAAATTGATGTACAATTGCATTGATGTTTTTCAACATGGTGTTGGGGTAAACTGTATCTACCATACAAAACTGGGAATAGTATGCAAGTATGTTGGACTGTTCGTGGCCCCTCTATAAATATTGTGGCCCCTTGATGGCCCCACCCTCAGAAAAATCCTAGATCCGCCACTGTCTCAAAGGCAAGTAGACGGAGAGATGAACAAACACGACACGCTCTGATGAGGATTTTTAAAAGCACACTGAAACACGGACCGCTCTCTTTGCGTCCGTCTCTCCTCTAAAATATCAAAAGGATTCATTTTTCCAGATGCGTCGTAGCCTCCGTTTCTCCTCTGTACGAGTGGAGGCCAGTGGTTCGCTGGACCTCCTGACCCGCGTGTCGTCTCTTCTCACGTTGTTGTTGGTGCTCTTGCTGTTATTGTTGGTGTTGTTGTTTCGAGCGTGTGCGTAGTCCCTGCTTTTTGCTCATGCCAGTGTCCTCCTGCTCGTACAGCACGTAGTTACGCTAAGGATCAGACCAGCTATGAATTCTTAAGACACTTGCACATAAATCAGATCGCCGGTGTTCATCTCTACACATGAAGGTTTTATGCTTGATAATAATAAGAGACCAACACTGACAAAAAGCACACGTGAGGCACAACCAGTGATTTCAAAAATATATTTCTTTACATTTCAAGGCTTTATAGCCCATCCAATCAACATTCACACATAGGTTTCAAACAGGCGCTCCTAAAGCGCCCTCTAGTGTTTGCTTAGTAAAATTGCCTTTAATCAACTTAACCTCCTTCTCGTCTTCCTCTTTTATCACCATTATTTCTAAATCTGGTGTTTATTCTGCAAATCTCTGTACCTTCGTATTTATCTATTCCTTTTGTTTAACAGCTTCATGATTTCTTTGACCACGGCCCTTTGTGTCAGTGATGTCCGAGTGATTTAACCCTAAAAGTCAACCCCCAAATGTCTGCAACCTTCTGTAACTACTGCAAAGCCTTGTATGAGCTAATATAAATACATAAAATAACAAAGAAATCTGGTAAGCTGTAATAAGCTGGCTTCACTCCTCCCGACGCCCCCAGTTTTCAGTGTTTTCCCTTCATATGAGCCAAGACGGTGGATCAGCCACCAGTTTTCATCCTAGTGAAAAGTCCACTTGTATTTTTATGCTCTTTAAAACAAAGATATTTGAAAGACAGATAGTTCTATGTGAATAATAATAACTATGATGATAATCAAGAGGAATCTAGATGTTGAGCTGAAATGATCTGAGCCTGTACATTTCTGTTGGAGTTCTGGACGTGTTGTGACGGCTGCTGTTCCACGGTCAGGTTCAGGTTGCGTTTCTGCTGTGACAATACACTCCTGTACAGTTGTGATCAGAATAAATGTATAAATTAAACCTCGCTTTGCCTTTTTAATGCTTCGTGTACGGCAATGTGCATTTTGTCTTGGGGCTGACTGGAGAACTGTAAACTAGGACTTCCTGCTACAAAAGCACATGTTAAAGGGGACGTGTTACGACTACATTCTTAAAGTTAGAACAATTTTGTGGTCTATACAAAACAGGAAGATGAAGATTTTTTCACAAAACCCCTTTAAATTAAGCAATCTCACCAGCTCTTTTTGACATTTTCAGCACATTTAAGGATACACGCTTGCTGGATCACAGGAGGCTGGGTTTCCAGGTTGCTGGAGGACTGGAGGAGCTGAGCACGGAATAGGGAGCAGGATCCGGTAAGGTGAGGTCAGTATGGAGTGGACAGCCAGGGAGCGGCTGGGAGACAGCGGGACTGGTCCGGTAGGTTGCAGCACGGTGTGAAAGGTGGTGGTGGAAATGTAGAGAAGAGGCAGCTTACAAAAATCAGGCAAGCTTGGAAAAACACACAGGAACTAGCAATCTGGCTAGAAGTACGACTTGGACGATATCTATTCGGATTACTCGGTAATCAGGCTCGGGAGCGGCAGATACCAAAGTTGAGTTAATCATCCAGCGAATAAAGATGTCTCCCAGCAGCTTATATGTCCCTGGCCAACTGATGAGCAGATGGGCTGCAGCTGGTCCACTCCTTGACACGCCCACCTGCAGGAGAAGCTCAGAGAAGGTTTAGCAGAGAGAGGAGGACTCACCCCAGACCACGACACCAAGATAACTTAAAGTGATACTTTACAACTTTTTCGTGTTTTGAACTCATTTTCTTGAGCCAGTATGTGCCAAATGACCCTTTACATGGTGAATGAAACGTCACTCAGACCCTCACCGCTCTGTGGCCAGAATACCACACTTGCAACTTCAGATTGCCGGTCAGGTCTGTTGGAGTTAGTAGAGCTGATATGCCTGGTTCTGCAGCCTTAAGGTGCTTTTCCAGGAACTCTACTCAGGGCAACTCGGATCGATGCAGTTCAGCCCGACCACGGTTTCCAAGGGCACGCTTTGGTATTTTCCCTCTATTTTCTCCCCTATTTTTAGTCCCTGCTCCATTGAGGTACCTGGCAAGGCTGAGTTGGGCCGGTATCGTGATTCTGGCCGCTGATTGGCTAGGGGCTTCATGGAGCTGGCGTGGGAACAAACCTGCTTTCAGATGGGCTGACTCAAACCACGCTGTACAGAGCTGTTTTAGGCTGAGTAGTGCTCCTGGAAACCACCCTCAGTGTCTACATGAGTGATTCATCACTAAATTGAACAAATCAGCAGCAGCAGCTCCTAGATGTTAGTACTGGGTATGGAATGGAATATGATTTAAAATATAACTCCAGCAAAAGTGTTGTTCTAACCTACAGAACCACCCAGGATAAAAGGCTTAATTTTCCTGTGTTTAAGTTGTCCAGCAACAGTCTGGCAGTCTGTGAGAAGATAAAATATCTTGGACACTTTATCACAGCCGATATGAGCGACCATGATGATATTTACAGGCAGTGCTGCAAGCTATATGTGCAAGCAGACACCATTGCACGGACATCCAGCTGTTGTTCCACACCTGTTAAAGTGGCATTATTTAAAGCATACTGCACATCTGTGGTCATTCTATAACAAGTCTAGCTTGCACAGGTTACAAGTGGCATACAATGATGCAACGAGAATCCTCCTCAAAATTCCCAGGGGAGGCAGTGCTAGTCAAACGTGTGTTTCTGTGAGCGTGTGCACATTTAAGGCACTTCTAAGAAATTTCATGTTCAAGTTTATGAGACGGCTGGAAGAGTCTTCCAATAGTATTATAGCTGCACTCTCAAATCCCACTGTGAGCTGCTCTCGTTATATGTCTAGGCTGAGAATGCACTGGTTAAAATGTTTGGGTGGATTTATCTCAACTGGTTCGTTTTGTTGTCCCTTACCTCCACTGCAGTTATATCCTGTGATTTTATACAGGCTTTTATTGGTATTAATGTTAATTGGTATCCTTTCTTTTCTTGTGTTTTTCTTTTAAAAAGGACTTTAAGTCTGGCAATAAACATATTATAAATCAGCTGCGTTCCTGATTTAAAACATGCAGGAAATGTGCTGAAAGCAGACTGCAGCTCCAGGTATGTCAGCTCAATATTTGTTTGAGTCCCAACAGAGCCAACTGCCAGTCTGGAGTTGAAAGTAGAACATTCTGGCCAAAGGGGTGCGATGTGAGCTGGGTGGCTGTTCATTAACCCTCTAAAACAGGAGTATTCGATTCCGGTCCTGGAGGGCCGGTATCCAGCATGTTTTAGTGGTTTCTCTGCTCCAATATGCTTGATTCAGTGGTTTAATCACCTGTGCAGCAGTTCAGGCTCTGCAGAAGCTTAACCCCGTAAATTTCCAGCGCAATGGGGTTTTGTCCCTCGGGCGGGACGCTGGAATGCTGAGGAGTTAATCACCTGCTGGTTGAAATCAGGTGTGTCGAAACGGAGTTAAAACTAAAACGTGCTTGATACCGGCCCTCCAGGCTGGGAACTTCATACCACTGCTGTTAACGGTCATTTTAGCACACACTGGCTCAAGAAAATTTTAAAATATGAAAACATTTCATATCATGGCTTTAAAATGTGTGTAGGACTCCGACATAGGGTTCAGATGTTTTGCTGCAACTGTAAACACAATTTTCTGTAATTATTGAATATGAAGTTGATTAAAATACAGCTAAACACGACGTACTCGCGGCATGAGCTGCCCTGTAAGACATCTTTTTAGTGACGTATGACAAACAGCTCTTCACTGTTTAGAGGAATTTAGATTTTTATGATGATTTATGACAAAATTCCTTAAACTGAATAACTGAACCTAGTTTATCTTTATGTAGATGGTAAAGTGTAGTGAAACAGCGTTAGTCTCAGTCGGCATAAGCAGCAGGGCCCTGCAGGGAATCGAACCCCGTCTCATTACTGAGAGTTCCGTTACCAGAGCCTTTTGCTTTGGGCGACCGGGACGGTAAAGCAAAACCTGCATCAACACAGCATTTAATGTTGGAACATAAATTCTGTCTTGAAGCAGGAAAAAAGAAACCGTCCGACTAAAAAATAATTTCCAATTAAATTCATTTTAGTATTTTATAAACGTTTTACAGATTTAGAGCCTCCTTTGACTTTTACGCTTTTCGTTAACTTCTCGTTCTTTTACGATGTTTATCCGTTCTTTAGCCGCGGTCAAACGCATCGTAATTTTGTTCTGCGGTGAATCTTAAAGTTATGTTGAATGTAAATAATCTGAGTCTTTATTGCTTTAACTCATTCACTGCCATTGACCACTAAAGTCGTCATTTGCATTTTTACTGTTTGAGCATCGCAACGAGCCCCCGCGCTGAGAGAACAAACATCTCAGCCCTGAAGCTGATCTTCATCCGCATACGTCACACGTCACATGCTCAGGAAGCAACACATCCATGTGTTTGGAGATCATTTTGGGCCGTTCCTGTAAAAAAGTGAGGCGCGAACCGGAAAAGCGTCTGCCGATCACAATTCGACAACGGATTATGAAAGAACGGATAATGCTCGAAACACGCGGCTTCTTCCTGATGTAAGAGGTGAGTCTCCTCTTTGTTTTGGTTGTTTTGGCGTCGACATCATGCTAGCGCGCAACGTTCTGTGACTCTTAAAAAGAACAGTAAAAACGGTGAGAAACGCTGGCAGCGAAGGCCGTTAGTGATCAGGAAACGGCTGGCAGTGAATGAGTTAATCATTGACATGTTTAGACTATATTTTATTAGCCTTTAATATTTTAGTATTTATTGTTTAACTTTTGTAAAGAGCTATTTTTAAACGCGTGCACATTTAAACACTAAAACCTTTGTTTGCTCCGTCTGTGTCAGAGCTCTGCTGTTCAGCTCCTTCCTGGTTCCTGCAGGACCACAAAGCCCAGAGAAGCTCAGTCCAGCAGGACGTGAGGACACAAACAGACACGGAGAGCTCCTCCTAAACCTGGAATCAAACGCTTCTACACATTATTTAGAACAGTTTCTTGTGACAGAACAGTTAGTGAAACAGAAAGGACATGAAGATGATGTTATCGTTCTTGTCTTTCATACGGATCAAAGATCACCATCAGCTTATGCTCATGTCACCAAGTAAACGTCCCATTCCTCACTAAGACCTGCTCTATCTGCTCTACCAGATTATCAGAAGCATCACTGTAGTTGTAGTTTTGCCTCCATCTTCCTGCCCTCCTTGGTCTCTTGTTTATCTTCTACCACCTCTCACCATCCATCTCAGGTGGGATCTTGTTTGCTCCGATGGCCTCTTGTGTTCCAGGCTTACATCTTTTAGTGAACGTTAGAATATCATATACTGATATATATGCATGTGTGTGTGTGTGTGTGGTGTGTGTGTGTGTGTGTGTGTGTGTGTGTGTGTGTGTATGATGCTAAACCAGACTGCCTGCTCCATCAGATGAAAGGAAATCCTCTCAGGACCCAAATAAAATAGAAGATTTAGCAACCAGACACAGAAGCCCAGGTGAAACGTCCACATCAGCATCTCCAGTTCTACCAGCTCTAAAAACACACTTCTTAAATAATAAAACCTTAAACTCAGCCAACGGATGAAGACGTCCTGGTGCCAGACGCTACCTAAGACATCACCAGTTCAGCTGACTTGATAAAACACTTGGTGACTAAAACAAACATCTGGTGACCTGGTAAAAAAAACAGTCCTGGTGCAACAAGCTACCTGAGACAAACGTTTCCAGTCGACCAGTTCAAGAAAGAAAGAAAGAAATGATCTTCAGTGATCCTCAATAGCAAACTCTGCCTCTACTGGAGGAGCCTGACCATGACCCACAAACACAACATCATCATCACTACTCAGACCCTCTGGAAGAAAAATATATCTCTAGTCCGAGTCGGAGTCATCCCATCTTGGTCTCTTCGGTGGGATGTACGGGAAGCGCTCTCCAGTCCTCTTCTGGCTGGATCCAAGGACCGAGGTAGAAGGAGTGGGTTCTTCTACATCCTGGACCTCTTCAGCGCTCCCGTGGGCAGGCCTGGGATCTTCTGGAAGCTCTTCCGGCGGGGCCGGAGGAGCTACCGCCAGCCAGAAGTCTTCTAGTGGTGGAAGCTGCTGGTCTTCATCTCTATCCAGAACTTAGGTACCATAACCAGAGTCTACACTAGAAGCCATAAAACCTTCTAAAGCCGACCACAGAACCTCAATAGCACGCTCTGGCTCCAACTCCTCATCACTAATCAGACCCTCAATAGCACGCTCTAACTCCAACTCCTCATCCCTACTCAGACCCTCAATAGCACGCATTAACTCCAACTCCTCATCCCTACTCAGACCCTCAATAGCACGCTCTAACTCCAACTCCAAATCCCTACTCAGACGCTCAATAGCACGCTCTGCCTCCAACTCCTCATCCCTACTCAGACCCTCAATAGCACGCTCTAACTCCAACTCCTCATCCCTACTCAGACGCTCAATAGCACGCTCTAACTCCAACTCCTCATCCCTACTCAGACCCTCAATAGCAAACTCTAACTCCAACTCCAACTCCTCATCCCTACTCAGACCCTCAATAGCACGCTCCAACTCCAACTCCAAATCCCTACTCAGACCCTCAAAAGCACGCTCTGCCGCTACTGGAGGAGCCTGAGCATGACCCACAAACACCACATCATCATCAGGAATGTGAAGGGCTGGGTACCTACCTTCATCTTCATCGAGAATCCGGATGACCTCAGGGACCCCTGCAGTCGCGGGACGCTCCACGATGAAGATGCCTGTGAAGACAAAACAAGACACATTAAATCCACTTGTGTCATAAAACAGTTATGAAAAAGCTACAATGACTTGTTTACAATACAAGAGATGTGTGTCTGCATCTGCATGTGTGCACAAGACACACTTTACTAATCTGGTCGTTTTTGGGGTTTAACAGGTTAAAACAGAGTTCTGATTTTACTGAAAAAGTTTCCATTTTTAATTTATGTGATTGTTTATTATTTATGTTTCATGTTTATAGCTGATGTATTTCTAAAAAGATATAATGTTTTACAGCTTGTAGACACAACACTGCTCAAATAAAGTTGTTTTAAAATGGGCTCTGTAAAAATAAACAGAAGACTCATTAAACTGGTGAAAAGTGTTTAAAATAGATTCAAACAGACAGAAATGCATTTATAAACCTGAGAACCAACTCAGAGAACACGTCAAACTTTCTACTTGGATAAAACAGATGAAGTCCTTAAAGATCAAAGGTCTCTAGTTCACTCAGATTTATGGAAACAACTCATGTTCACCGATGCTAACAGGCTGAAGCTAAAGCTAGCTGTACGTTCTAGCATGTTCTAGTCATGACGTTTCATACCTGGTTCATCCGTTGCTATGGTCACGAAAACAACATGTTTTTGTTTGAAGCATTCTTTTTTAGAATCGTACATGTCATTTTATTAGTTTTAAAAATTTCGATGTAAAATTGAACTAAACGGGTTTGCTGAAACCAAATTGGTGTTTTTCTTTTAACGCTACTCTCTAACGCTACTCTAGTCTGATAGTCATCCCACCGACCTGCTGGGACCCTCAACATGCTGAGGCTGTGTGATGAGGTTGAGTCACAGGTCGGTGCTAATGTGAGAAACCTTTTGTCTCTATCCCGCTAAAAGAACCACATATTCAGCTTTTATTTGGCTTGCCCAGCTGACAAAAACCAACAGGCGCTCCTCGCGCTCACTCACCTCGCGGCTGTCCATCCTCTTTCATATCAATAATACAAAAGAAACCGACATGCCAGAACAAAACTAGTAAAAACATTTGATGTGTTCAAACTGTTCCAGGGGAATTTGAGCCTCACTTGTCCACAGAAAACATGTTTCACCTCCATAAAACACCAAATCTCGTCTCGTCTTCTTCCGCCTATCCGTGTCCGGGTCGCGAGGGCAGCATCCCAACTAGTTCCACACCGTCCTCTCTCCGGCCACCTCCACCAGCTCCTCCGGCAGGACCCCAAGGCGTTCCTGGGCCAGTTCGGATATGTACTTTCTCCAACGTGTCCTGGGTCGCCCAGGGGGCCTCCTGCCAGCAGGACATGCCCAAAACACCTCACCAGGGAGGCGTCCAGGAGGCTTTCTAACAAGATGCCCAAACCACCTCAACTGACTCCTCGATATGGAGGAGCAGCGGCTCTATTCCGAGTCTCTACCGAATGTCCGAGCTCCGCACCCTATCCCTCTGGCTGACCCAGCCACCCCGCCGGAGAAAACTCATTTCGGACGCTTGTATCCGCGACCGTGTCCTTTCGGTCATTACACAAAGCTCATGACCATAGGGGAGGACTGGGCGGTAGATCGACTGGTAAATGGTGTTGTGCCATAAATCGACTCGCTGCCAAAAAATGATTAGCCACTAAAGAAAGGAAAGGGGGAAAAAATCAAATCGCTGGAGAATTGTTTATTTACATTTATACAACGTTTACATTCAATACAGGGCGCCATTTTACATTGTTTATTTTTTAGTATCAAGGCTGTAACATAAAGAAAGCCAGTTCTTACCATAAACCATCTTTCAATCGCAAACATTGCAAAAAGGATTAATATATCCTCACTGTGAACGTTTAAGACAAATAGCAACACTTAAAACAACTTCCGAACTGGAAAAAACTAAGCTAATCATTTTTTGGCAGCGAGTCGATTTATGGCACAACACCTGCCTCAAGTGGAGGAGTTCAAGTATCTCGGGGTCTGGTTCACGAGTAAAACACCAAATGTGATTTTAAAACACACATTCGGTCTTCCAAATACACAAATTTAACATTACAATAATGTTTCAGTAGTTTGTCCTTTAGGAAACATGAAATGATTCAGATGGAGAATTTAACTGATGTTAGCTTACCGTGCTCCTCCCGGAAAGACATCTCCCTGGTAGGTTGGTTCTCCTTGGTAGGTTGGTTCTCGGGTCTTCTTCAGCTAGCCACAAACTTCTTCAGCGATTTCTGCTCTGCAGAGGCTCTCCAAGCTCGTCCAAGGACTACTATTGAAGCAAATCTCCAGAAGCTCTCTCGACCAAGTGCTGCTCTAGCGCAAGTTCGAAAGAAAGAAAGACTTCTAAAATTCGATGAGCTTTTATAGACGAGTAACGTTCTAATTCTATGACGTATACACGCACATGCGTGTAACAGATTCCTAACCTGTCGCTTTGCAGCAGGTGCACCCGAGGGGTCTCTCAGCCCTCTAATGGACAGAAGCTATTACTGCAGCTGTTTTCGAACGGTCACTTAGCTAATTATGTAATAGCAGTGAGGACTTTTAGTGCTGTTGTGCTTTTGTAATCTCCAGTTTGAATATATCAGATGTTTTGTATTCAAACAAAAACATGTTTTTTTCGTAACCATAACAACGGATGAATGAAACGTCATGACGTAGAACCGCGTAGAACGTACAGCTAGCTTTAGCTTCAGCCTGTTAGCATCGGTGAACATGAGTTGTTTCCATAAATCTGAGTGAACTAGAGACCTTTGATCTTTAAGGACTTCATCTGTTTTATCCAAGTAGAAAGTTTGACGTGTTCTCTGAGTTGGTTCTCAGGTTTATAAATGCATTTCTGTCCGTTTGAATCTATTTTAAACACTTTTCACCAGTTTAATGAGTCTTCTGTTTATTTTTACAGAGCCCATTTTAAAACTACTTTATTTGAGCAGTGTTGTGTCTACAAGCTGTAAAACATTACATCTTTTTAGAAATGCATCAGCTATAAACATGAAGCATAAATAATAAACAATCACATAAATTAAAAATGGAAACTTTTTCAGTAAAAGCAGAACTCGGTTTTGATCTGTTAAACCCCAAAAACGACCAGATTAGTAAAGTGTGTCTTGTGCACACATGCAGATGCAGACACACATCTCTTGTATTGTAAACAAGTCATTGTAGCTTTTTCATAACTGTTTTATGACACAAGTGGATTTAATGTGTCTTGTTTTGTCCTCACAGGCATCTTCATCGTGGAGCGTCCCGTGATGGCAGGGGTCCCTGAGGTCATCCGGATTCTTGATGAAGATGAAGGTAGGTACCCAGCCCTTCACATTCCTGATGATGATGTGGTGTTTGTGGGTCATGGTCAGGCTCCTCCAGTAGAGGCAGAGTGTGCTATTGAGGGTCTGAGTAGTGATGATGATGGTCAGGCTCCTCCAGTAGAGGCAGAGTTTGCTATTGAGGGTCTGAGTAGTGATGATGATGTGGTGTTTGTGGGTCATGGTCAGGCTCCTCCAGTAGAGGCAGAGTGTGCTATTGAGGGTCTGAGTAGGGATGAGGAGTCGGAGGAGACTGACATGAGCTCAGATTGGTCAGCTTTAGAAGGTTTTATGGCTTCTAGTGTGTACTCTGGTTATGGTAGCTCAGTTCTGGATGGCGATTAAGACCAGCAGCTTCCACCACTATAAGACTTCTGGCTGGCCCGTAGCTCCTCCAGCCCCGCCGGAAGAGCTTCCAGAAGATCCCAGGCCTGCCCACGGGAGCGCTGAAGAGGTCCAGGAGTAGAAGAACCCACTCCTTCTACCTCGGTCCTTGGATCCAGCCAGAAGAGGACTGGAGAGCGCTTCCCGTACATCCCACCGAAGAGACCAAGATGGGACGACTCCGACTCGGACTAGAGATATATATTTTTTCCAGTGCAGCGCCACTGAAGATCATTTCTTTCTTTCTTTCTTGAACTGGTCGACTGGAAACGTTTGTCTCAGGTAGCTTGTTGCACCAGGACTGTTTTTTTACCAGGTCACCAGATGTTTGTTTTAGTCACCAAGTGTTTTATCAAGTCAGCTGAACTGGTGATGTCTTAGGTAGCATCTGGCACCAGGACGTCTTCATCCGTTGGCTGAGTTTAAGGTTTTATTATTTAAGAAGTGTGTTTTTAGAGCTGGTAGAACTGGAGATGCTGATGTGGACGTTTCACCTGGGCTTCTGTGTCTGGTTGCTAAATCTTCTATTTTATTTGGGTCCTGAGAGGATTTCCTTTCATCTGATGGAGCAGGCAGTCTGGTTTAGCATCATACACACACACACACACACACACACACACACACACACACACACACACACACACACACACACACACACACACACATGCATATATATCAGTATATGATATTCTAACGTTCACTAAAAGATGTAAGCCTGGAACACAAGAGGCCATCGGAGCAAACAAGATCCCACCTGAGATGGATGGTGAGAGGTAGTAGAAGATAAACAAGAGACCAAGGAGGGCAGGAAGATGGAGGCAAAACTACAACTACAGTGATGCTCCTGATAATCTGGTAGAGCAGATAGAGCAGGTCTTAGTGAGAAATGGGACGTTTACTTGGTGACATGAGCATAAGCTGATGGTGATCTTTGATCCGTATGAAAGACAAGGACGATAACATCATCTTCATCATGTCCTTTCTGTTTCACTAACTGTTCTGTCACAAGAAACTGTTCTAAATAATGTGTAGAAGCGTTTGATTCCAGGTTTAGGAGGAGCTCTCCGTGTCTGTTTGTGTCCTCACGTCCTGCTGGACTGAGCTTCTCTGGGCTTTGTGGTCCTGCAGGAACCAGGAAGGAGCTGAACAGCAGAGCTCTGACACAGACGGAGCAAACAAAGGTTTTAGTGTTTAAATGTGCACGCGTTTAAAAATAGCTCTTTGCAAAAGTTAAACAATAAATACTAAAATATTAAAGGCTAATAAAATATAGTCTAAACATGTAATTGATTAAAATTAACTTGAATATTTTAACAAGTTACTGTGCTGTTAAGTTAAAGCAATAAAGACTCAGATTATTTACATTCAACATAACTTTAAGATTCACCGCAGAACAAAATTACGATGCGTTTGACCGCGGCTAAAGAACGGATAAACATCGTAAAAGAACGAGAAGTTAACGAAAAGCATAAAAGTCAAAGGAGGCTCTAAATCTGTAAAACGTTTATAAAATACTAAAATGAATTTAATTAGAAATAATTTTTTATTCTGACGGTTTCTTTTTTCCTGCATCAAGACAGAATTTATGTTCCAACATTAAATGCTGTGTTGATGCAGGTTTTGCTTTACCGTCCCGGTCGCCCAAAGCAAAAGGCTCTGGTAACGGAACTCTCAGTAATGAGACGGGGTTCGATTCCCTGCAGGGCCCTGCTGCTTATGCCGACTGAGACTAACGCTGTTTCACTACACTTTACCATCTACATAAAGATATACTAGGTTCAGTTATTCAGTTTAAGGAATTTTGTCATAAATCTTCATAAAAATCTAAATTCCTCTAAACAGTGAAGAGCTGTTTGTCATACGTCACTAAAAGGATGTCTTACAGGGCAGCTCATGCCGCTAGTACATCGTGTTTAGCTGTATTTTAATCAACTTCATATTCAATAATTACAGAAAATTGTGTTTACAGTTGCAGCAAAAAGTCTGAACCCTATGTCGGAGTCCTACACACATTGTAACTAACGGTTTGACCTAAAATAATAACCTAAATCTATCTGGAACCGCTACCGGTCCTTCTGCACTCCAGACGAGTCCCGTTAGCATGACTGCAGCAACACAGCTAACTGTGTTAGCAAGGGGAAAAGTAATTTGGAAAGCCACGACACACTCACACAGATAAGATCTAAAAGAAGAGCCACATATTTCAACAACAGATCCTCCAGAGACCGGCAGAACCTCAGAACCATCCTGGATTACTACAAACACAAGCTAGCGAGCTACTGCAGCATCCCAGTCAGGAGGAATTATTCTGCTGATCTATCGATTAAGTTTGTTCTGGAGTTATTTCAATATAAACACGCAGCGGTTCAACTGGCAGCACATTGTTTTATCTATAGATTAGTGAATTATATTGGGACGGTATGATGGGGCTAATGGTCAGCTAACAACTCGTCAGCTGAGGGCTACAAGCTTAGAAATGAAATATTCATCTAAAGTAAACAAACTGAACTGATTTTGGTTCTGAAGATGTTCAGCATTCTCCCTGGAGTCCAGATCAGGCTCACGGGTCTTCTCGCCGTATCCCAGATCTGACCGATCTTGTCATGTTCAAGAAGCCAGTGTGAAATGATTTGAGCTTTATGACATGGTGCATTATCCTACTGTCATGGTCTGCGTCTGCGTCTTCCCTCATGTGTCTCCTGATGTTTCTCCATCCCTCTCTGGATTCTACGGACGCTTCAAACGATGGCTTGGGAGCAGTACTGTTGCAAAAGAATGAAATAAGTGGCAGCCGGTGGCATATGCATCCAGATCTGACTGAGAAACGCTACGCTCAAATAGAAAAAGCAACTTTAGGCTTGGTCTTTGGATGCAGGAAGTTCCACGGCTAGATGTTTGGTTTACCAACATTCATAGCAGAAACGGATCACAAACCTCTCATCACAAATAGGAAGTCGAATCTCAATGACATGTCACCAAGAATACAATGTATGATAGTGATGCTGCAGCATTTGAACTGATATACATGCTAGGCAAGTTTGCCAGGCATGCCAGGCAAGTTTATTGTACTGGCTGATGCATTGTCTCATGCACCTGCACCAGGTGGTGACAGCAGTTTCAGTATGGTGGTGGAGGAAGTCGAAACCAAGCCCCCACAATTCGGTTCTGAAAGTGAGGCCAATGCAGAAGTGAAGTTCCACCCTCATCCACTAGGGGCTGGTGTCAGAAAATAGCAAATCCTCATTGACTCCCATGTTAAAAATACCATTTCACAGCAGAAACGAACATGTGTACAGCTTGGTTTTTGGTTTAAATGATCTAGTTTACACTCATGACAACTCTGAGGGGGGTGAATTTTTTTTCACTCTTCTGTTTAAGTGTATTAAAAGCCTAAAATTCTGTACACTGTAAATCCTCTAATACAGGCCCGAGCCTGTATTTGACTCAAGCTCATCAAGCTCCAGGCGTTTATTGGAAGGAGGACCAGAACTAGAGGCAGGCCTCAATTTCTATTTGAGCAAAATGAACTAATGGTTCGCTGGAGTTTTTGACAATTAAAATTGCGCCCACATTTTCAAAGTTAAACACATTTCTTTTAACAACGGTAGTTCCTGCTTCAGCCCTCTCCCCCCTCCCCCTGCGCAGCGGCCGCAAACTCACTGATGCGCCTGCAGCCTCTCAGAGTTCCTGCTGCTCTAAACATTAAAATAATTATTTCATTTTCTGTTCCTCACTTCTGATTACCTTCAATGGTGTCTGTTTGTTGCAGCCACCAGGTACAAAAACTAACTTGTTTTTATTTGACTATTTTTCTGTCCTGCCGGTTTATTATCTTCCTGCATCTCAATCCTAAAGAAAAACTGCTACCTGCCTTCATATATACTCACCTTATGAGTTACCTTTGAACTGCAGTTCTAAAAGATCTACAGACCGCAAAAACAGCGGAGTGCGCGCTGCTCGCCGGCCGCACCGGTGCGTCACTGGAGGACAAGGTGATGCGCCCCGATCCACAGCAGTGAAAAGCATCAGGCACAAATAAAAGACAGAAAACATAAAAGGAAATGAGCCGACATGAACGATCGCGTGTTAAATTAGTTTTTGAGGTGGCGACACCTGATTTGATAATGTTACTGTGGCCGTGCTCAGGACGCAGATGTCTGGAACGCGTCAACAATCAGAGCTTTGCATGCGCAAGCTGGTTAAGGTTAGGATGGGGATGAGGGGAAGGTTAAACTGCAAGAGGGTAAAGGTCACAATTTGGTTAAATGATCGTTTTACGGCGGGTGTCAGTACCGACGCTCTGGCACAGCGCGTTGCCTCACGACGCACAGGAGCTCCTCACCTTCTGACAGCAGGCTGCTGTCTTTTCCTAGGACTGCATTTTGCCGGTCATTATCATGTGACAGCGACTAGTCAATGACAGGCATCACAAGTCACTATAGAGCGGTGAAGTCGACTAGTGACTAGTTCATATTGCTCCCCAGAGTGTTCTGCAGCATAATCAGCACGTTCTCTTTGATCTTGATATCAAATTTTCGCCTCCCCTTCGTCTCCGCACGGTTAAAGTTACCCTCACGGTCTATCACTGGCAAATCAAAAGTGAGACGGATGTCACAACCGCCCCCCTGTGGTACTTGCTTGTTACCACATCTCACCCGGCCACAATAAAAAACCGGCCATTATTCACCTCCGCCGACTCCGACACCGGCCAAAATGTGATACCTGGCCGTCAATTGAATACAGGCCAATATTAGAGGATTTACAGTAATTAATGAGCATCAGACCCACGTGACCGCAGAGCTAGCCCCAGGGAAAGGCCTCAGTCTGAGCCTCGGCCTCACCTGATAACTGTTCCGTCAGTTTCAGTCTCTCAACTTAGACCATTAGTTGTAGCGTTTGTGTATTCTTTTTTGGATATTTTTGTGCAATTGTTGGACGAAATTACTTGCTGTGGCATTAATTGCAATAATAGAGCGTCCAAGGAGTCTCCACTTAATATTTTTCGGTAAGTAAAATTATATTTATGTATTTTAGGTCACTGCCAAGCTGAGCTTAGATTTTAACATGTACTGTTTAACCATGAAATTTAAATGTAATAGGGTAAAACGCAGTGCATTTAACATAATGCTGCACTTTATAAAATGGGTTGAAATATAAAATGTTGGTGGAGCTGGGTTCCGACTATCGGCTTGTGGAGCTCTCGGGAGACCGATGTTTTCCACCCGCTTCTCCCCTCCCCGCAGCTCGGCGCTTCTCTGTCTGATCGCGGCTCCTGACTGCTACGCGGGCTGCCGGCTTGTGGAGCTCTGGGATGGAAACCTTTCCACCCGGTTCTCCCCAGCAGCAGCTCTGCGCATCTCAGATCGCAGCGGCGCCTGTCTGCTGTGCGGCTGCCGGCTTGTGGAGCTCTCGGAGACCTCTGTGTTCCACCCGGTTTTACCCAGCGGTCAGCCCGGCGTAGCTCTGACTCAGAAGCTCTGGTGTTGTGCACAGTTAACTCCGGTTGTAGCTAGGTTGCTACCTCCGTTAGCTTAGCTCCCACCTCCGCCTTAGCTTTGGGTTAGCTTCAGGTTAGCTTGTTGTAGCTAGTTCGACCGGGTGTCGTCAGTTGATCCCAGCCTAGGGTGACCAGATTTAAAAAACTGAAAACTGGGACACCAAAGTTTTACACAAAATTAAAGACTGACAAATCCTTGCTGGTGACTTATAACTGCTTTTTATTGTACAAAATGCAACAACATTTGAACATCCTATTAAAAATAAGGACATTCTTTTTTTTAGTGCAATGTTTTGTTATTTTCTTTTTCAAAATAATACTGTATTTGTGAAACACATTGGGCAATATTAAATGTAGCCCTTTTGTGAAAAGATAAACAAAGAATTTAACTGACCTTTATAACAGCTTTTGATTGTAGAATGTGCAAGAACAGAAACATTTGATCTATATTCAAAATAAGGACAGTTTTTCTAATATTTTTAGTGCAATCGTTTTCCAAAACAATACAGTATTTTTTTAAACACATTTGTTTGGGCAATATTAAATGTAGCCCTTTTGTGAACAAAAAAAGTATTTCACTGACTTCAAGTTTTTTAGAAACAAAAATATTGCACTAAATGAACAGCCCTATTGTTCCCTTTAATGTCACAGTAACTCTTTAAGAGTATTTCATGTTTGAGTGAATCTTTTTAAGCAGACTGTGGTTGTCAACAAGTCTGGCATGAAACTCAGAGCAGTCATCAAAGTTCACCCGAGTAATGAGCAGTGCCTTCAGAGTGTCCAGTCCCAAACGATTTCTCTCACTGGTCCAAGTGTTGTTCATGAGAGAAAAAATGCGTTCCACAGAGGCGTTTGTGCCAGGTAGGCACATGGCAAACTGGCAGATGACGGCTACATTTTTAAATGGGACATGCTGATGCTTAAAATGTGTAAACATTTCAGCCCAGCGCTCATCTGCTGGTTTAATGTCTCGGTCCCACAGTCCAATCTTGTCAGATGTGTAAGTTTTGACAGAAGTAACTTCGTCAAAGAGCTCCGTTTCATTGATGTGAATGTTTGGCAGCTTTGAGGAGACACACCTCAGGGAGCTCTCAACCACATCCCAACCTGGTGGATCTTCGAGCAGGGTCCAAGAGAAGCACTTCATGTCAGTAAATGAGGAGCTCCACTCCTGCAGATATGAGATGCAACCTTCATAGAAGGTGTGGAGGCTTTGCTTAAACACCTCCACTTGAGGGCGATCTTGGGTAGCCAGAATGCTCTTCACCTGAAAAAAACACCAATAATAATTCAAGAAGCATTAATATAAGAGCCTTGTTTTTACATTACTTTTAATTTGAATATGTTTAAATTCACCTTTAATCCCATGAAGAGGGCGGCCTTCCTCTCCAAAAGTTTCTCCTGTAGATCACACAGGTGCTGTGCAGCGTGGTCAGCTGTGCTCTTCTCTTTCTCCATCTTTTTGATGGTGTCATTAAACAGTGACAGTTGGTTGTAATGTGTGTAAACCACAACCAGGCCTCACACACTTAGTTTTCTAGGAACTTGATGATTAAATTAGGTGCTTTTTCCTAAGACCTGAAGTAGGACTGAAGTGCTGGATAAAGCTTCAGAAACCCTCTCAACTGCAGGTCACAGTGAGAGCTAATGGGTTCTGCTGGTCCCAAGGAGAGTGGCATGTTCAACATCAACAAATGAACAGAAGTCTTTCAGCTCCTCAGTTTGGACAGTGTAGATGGGAAAATATCCAAAAACCTTGACAACAAAGTTCTCAATGTCACATTAGCTCAACTTTATGTCACATGTCTGTGTAACCTAATGCTCATTGGTTGATGGCAACGCCGTTGACGCAAGACGGCTCCTAAGTCCTGCGTAAAGACGATTCACCAAGTCACTCGTTGTTCAGCATGCCTAAAAGATGGTCAAGACTAACAAAAGAGCTACTGGAACGACACATCTTTCAAGTATTTATGTATTTCAAGTAAAGTATTTCAAGTAAGTATTATGTAAATTTCAAGTATTTATGGACATGAACAAAAACAGGAAATATATAAACTGAGATATTTAATTAATATAACAAATAAGGGGGAAAGAGTCATTGAAAGGCACATTCTTCTGGAAGCTCCTGATCCTGACGACACCAGCAGAGACGACCACCTGCAGACACCAGAGGATCACCTACGACCAAGAGAGCAGCTGGTATCAGTGAAAAAATAATGAAATCAGGGCAGTTTTAGTGGGCTGAACAAATTACAGAATAATTTTCTCATGGGGTAGTTTCATAACTTTCTATGCAGCAGATTGTAATTTGAGCCCAGGGCTCCTGGAGAGCTGCAATCCAGCAAGTTTCAGTGGTTTTCCTGCTTTAGCAGGTTAGATTAGCTGTTAAGCAGCTCAGCTATTTGTTGCTGATTAAAACCAGGTGTGTTGAAGCAGATAAATCTCTAAAACATGCTGAATACTAGCTCTCTAGGGCCGTGGAGCCAAACCCTGCAGCTAATCTAATGCTATGGCTAACGGCTACTAACCATTCAGAGCTAGTTCTGTTGGGTCGGTTCCGCTAGTTTCAGGCAACTCACAAGCTCAAAACAAAGAGGCTCAGGTCCGCTTGTCTACTCCAAATAGACTTGGTTCCTTTCTTCTCGAGTGTCTGGGTAAGGAGAGGGAGAAACGTCTTCCACTTCTAATAAATGCTCAGTGTGAAGGGAGCTAGCATTGTCTCGCTACCCTCTCGGTCCGCCAGGCAACGCCTACTAATGTTGCAGTTTTTAAAATTGATACGTGGGTGGAGAAGGACTCTGAGGCACACTTGACCCGCTCTTTAAATATGAAGCACGTAAGCGGTTGTCTAAAGGTATTGTTTAGTTCTGATCGACACTCAGTTTCCTATTGCACAGAGCTCTACAGGGCAGCCATGCTAGCAAAATTTAAAAAAAATTAAAGGCATTTTGCTTAGGAGAAAACTCCAGAAGGCTGCTTCAACAGCACATCAGCCACTCAGGAAGGTGGCACACAGAGGCTCAGAGCCTGACTCTGGGAAATTCTAATTCAAAGATGCTTTATTAATCCCAGAGGGAAATTAGAGTTTCAGTACACACAATTCTGAGATCAGACATATGTGGCAAGGTGGATAAACGAGGGCCCGGGCGGGATTCGATCCCCAGACTCCCGGGTGAGAGTCATACGCTCTAACCAGTCAGCCAAAGGGACATCCCCTTGGCCAAGTAGCCAGGGTGCATGATCAATCGGGACACTGTGACAGGACACACACTGTCACATCTTCCCCCCTCTTTCCACAAGCACGTCCTCGTGCTCCCGCGCAGGGTGCCACAAACTTCACATCCATGGACCTACTTGACAGTACTGCATGGATCCTGCCAACAACGCCACATGTGGCAAGGTGGATAAACGAGGGCCCGGGCGGGATTCGATCCCCAGACTCCCGGGTGAGAGTCATACGCTCTAACCAGTCAGCCAAAGGGACATCCCCTTGGCCAAGTAGCCAGGGTGCATGATCAATCGGGACACTGTGACAGGACACACACTGTCACACATACATAGGCAAAGACACATGACAAGAATTGGTGACTGTGGTCAAAGGTGAGCAGGATCAAACCACTTTTGAGGAGGGGGAGGTTTGCTGCATTTTTGTGGTTGAAATATAATGTTTCAACCAAGCACTATATGCTTTTTATATTTTTCAAACACATGGTAAAAATAAATGTTTCATATTCTCAAATTTTAGGGGTGCATTGATTTAATTTAGGGGTGCCTCAGCTCCCTCCAAAATGGGCTAAAAATGCCCATGACCTGTATGAATCCTGGCTTGATCTGTGTCAGGCCCCAATGAGGCAGGGGGAACCCAACAATGCACCAGCATTAGCACAGCCACTTAGCCAGAGGTGGACTGTGGAGAGCTTCTTGTCTTCTGCGCGTGCTTCAGTCGCAAAAAATTCTTTGTGTAAGAGGGGGATCCAGTGTGCATGCCCCAACTACCATAAGTCTATTTTAAAGATTTCTGCTCCCCAAAGAAACAGGAAATGCATCACACGACCTTTCGGTCGTGGTAAGACTAAAGGCTGATTCATGCTTCTCCTTCTGCGTCAGTGCGGAGACACGCAACGTCATTATCCGTCCTTGCGTAGGGCCCCGGCAGGCACGCAAGTACGTACGGAGTCGAGCCAACTTTTTTAAACATACGTCAAACGAGACGGAGAACGCAAGCTTGTGATTGGTCAGGGCACCACTGTCGTCTACACCGCCGCCATTGCGCCCTCAAAATCATAAAGAAAGCCGAGAATAACTAGTGGCAGACACGGAGAAGCTTGAAGAATACCTCGCGAAAAAACTCTAAAATATGAACGTTTAATTGCCCCGTGACTGGAGGAGTGAAAAGTTACGCAGCAAGCATTTTATTTGTGGACGGAAATGACAGGAAACGTGGGTTTAGAGGTGGCGAGCGCATGAAGAGGTGGAGGAGAATGAGAGACAAATTTGTCGTGTTAAAAAGTCTCTTATTTACAAAAAACACAATATAAACACACTATGTTGGACTGGATACATGACAGGATACCACAGAACAGCGCTACGCCCTCTGTTGTCCTGACGGGGAATTGCTTTGCAACACTTCCCAGGAGACGAAGAAGTATGAGAGCAAAACACTTCCGTCAATCCGTGTGTGTCTGTCCCTTGCGGAGCTGACGGAGAAGCATGAATCAGCCTCCAGAGGACATTTTTAAACCACACTTAAATGCAGAATAAACAGAGCACTTATACTCTGTATAATTATAGATCATTTCATGGAATTTTCAGGGTGTTTTAAAAGTATGTTAGGATTTCTATCTTCTTCTTCATCTCCCTGTGAGACTGGTAGGGTGGCACCCCAGCGCTCCCTGTGACCGCCACTGCTCCTGAACTATTTTTCTGAACAGAGGCTGTTCAGGACGTTATCTACATCACAGCATTACTGTCCATCTATCTGCTTTTTCAACCATCTGCTCATATTTTGTAATTTTGAAACCGTTTTTCCTTCAGCTATAATGTCCTTTATACTAAAAATGTTTTCTAACAATATTGTCTAAGCCGAACTGGAGCGGCAGGTGCAGCGGATCAGGAATGATATCCTTTAATATTGACTCTTATTCCCCAGTATTGTGCCTGTTCCGAGCTGTTTACTAACTGAGGAGCATTTCTGTTTCTGTCTCAAACTTCGTGCTCACATCAGCTCAGCACGCGCTGCAGCCTCACTGCCATGCAGTGTTCACGCGCTGAATTCTTCTGCTGATTGGCTGGAGGCGAGACAAACAAAGGATTTCGACCAATCGGAGCCATGTGCACGCGCTGAGTCACAGCGGACGTCCCAGCTGCACATGCTCTGCACGCGCTGCTGGTATAAAACGGTCAGAGTCTTTGTTTACAGCAGAGAACAGGGAGCGGTTTAGGAGGGGATAGCTGTCTAACTTTCGGGCGTTGTAACGCGAAAAGCTCACATTGCTGCGCGAGTTGGAAACAGAACGCAAACATGGTGGCAATGACGAAAAAAGTGAAAACCTTCCAGGTCGTCCTGTCGGACCCGTGCAAATCGTTTTACTGCGGCGGGGACCGGGTCAGCGGTCGGGTCGAGGTGGAGGTGTCCGAGGTGACCCGTGTGTCCGCCGTCAAGCTGCTGGGTCTGGGCTGCGCGAAGGTGGAGTACGCTAAAGGCAAGCAGCGGTGCCGCCAGGAGGCCGAGTACCTTCGGTACGAGGAGGTTCTGAGTCTGGGCGACCAGCCCGCAGGTACATGGGGTCCGGGGATTCTCTCTGGGGCATCATCACAGCAACATGCTGATCACAACCGTCTGTGTATCTTTCAGACTCGGACGGATCCGTAGTTCTGAGACCCGGTAACAAGTATGAGTACCCGTTTGGGTTCGACCTTCCTGAGCAGGGGTAAGTCGGACCCAGTCCATCTGGGTCTAGGACGCATCACTGACCTCTAGAGGTAATGCCTTGGGTTTTAACAGGTCTGCTGTGTTCGTTCTGGACTTTCAGTCAGCTGGTGTCGTCATACAAGGGCAAGTTCGGTTACGTCCAGTACTATGTCAAGGCCCAGATGGAGAGACCTCAGCAGCCCACGGTGGAGAGCAAGAAGTACTTCGAGGTGGAAGAACCTCTGGATGTGAACACTCCGGACCTGCTGGTGAGTTCACTAGTGGGTCAGAACCAGAGCGATCTGGTTTCACTTCGGATCTTCTGTTTACATGGGAAACACCCCACTGTTTCCCTGTGCGTGTGCGCGCGTGGTTCCACCATGATACAGTAGATAAGAGGTATCACGTGACCGGCGTATGCAGGAAGTTTAGAAGTGGACTCAGAAGCTGCTCCCAGAGAGGCAGATGGTTTTATTTCAGTAACAGACAATCATGCATGATGACTGGTTCCAATCAGCAGCTCCTTTTTACACACCACCACAGTTCTGGTGATGACAAACTGCTTCCTGTGTCTTCAGTCTCCTGCTGGCGGCATGAAGGAGAAGAAAGTCACCTGCATGTTCATCCCTGATGGCCAGGTGTCGCTCAACGCTAAAATTGACCGCCGTGGTTTCTGCGAGGGTGAAGACATCTGCATCAACGCCAAATTTGAGAACACATGCTCCCGCATTGTGGTCCCGAAAGCCGCCATCATAGCCAAGCACACATACCAGGCTAACGGGCGCACCAAAGTTTTCCGCCAGAAGCTTTCCTCTGTGCGTGGAAACCACATCATCTCAGGGATGTGCGACGCCTGGCAGGGGAAGACCATCAGGGTGCCGAAGATCAAACCGTCCATGCTGGGCTGCAACATCATCCGAGTGGAGTACGCCCTGATGGTAAGTCTGCTTCCTATGGGAGGACTCTGTTAGCCCTGGAACATGGTGTTAAGGTTCCTCATTGTTTCCCAGATTTACATCCACATCCCCGGCAGTGAAAAGCTTATCCTGGAGCTGCCCCTGGTCATTGGGACATCTGGGATTGGCAGTCGCACTAACAGTGTGAGCAGCCAGGAGGGTTCGATCAGCACTGCCTCTCAGAGCTGGGTGTCCCTCAGGATGCCCGCTGAACCCCCGAGCTACTGTGACATCACTAAAGACTGCCGTCTGGACCAGCCGCTCACGCCTCTTCTAGATGATGTGGACTGTGATGACAGTCCCATCTTTATGAACGCTCCCAGCTTCCAGTTCCCATCCCCTCCAGCCTACTCTGAGGTAGGTCTCACACCAGTTAGCTCCATGGCTAGCACCAAGCTACATGTGGCATTACATCTCAAGGTTTTTTTGTTTTTCAGGCTGAGGAGTACAAGGGGAATGCTCAGATGCTTCCTGTCTGCTAAAAGTCCCGAATCCTGGAGGGGTTGTCCACCTCTCCGATTGTTCTTCTAAAGCGCTTCCAAAAAGCTGAAGGTCCAAACTCCAGATGGGATGGGATGTTGGATGGAGAGTTGAACAGAAATGCACTTGCCTGTTACCATGCTTCGTCTTCCATGCTGATGCAGAATCTCCCTCCTGGAGCTGTTTGGGTCGGAGTCCTGAAGCCATCACTTCCAGAGCCTGTCCACAGGCCCAAGAGGCATTTGAGTTGGATCCAACCTGCTGAGATGTCTTCATGAATCATTCCAGTCAGGACTTAAGGAGCTGCTGTTTCGTTGAGGTGTAGGAACAACATTCTCCTGAAGATTACAGAACTCTAATGCTGAGTGATGTTTCCAGATGTTTGAAGCCATTTCTTCATGTTTCCTGTAGCACTTTGTACTTTCTCCACGTCTGCTGACCAGGTTGTCTCTGAACAATATTTTTATGTTGGAATGACTTTTATTTTCCAGTTTCCAGGAACCTACTTCTGAGATTTGCCATTGGCAGTTTTTTTTTTTTTTTTTTTTTTTTTTTTTTTGCTGGAAAAACAGAGATTCAGCAACTCAGACCTGATGAAAGCACCTTCTAGAACATCAGCTCCAGTTGTCTCAGGCAACATTTCTGTGATGGTTCTGTAGTTTTTCTGTTGGCTCAAACAGAACTGCAGCGAATGGCTGATGTGGAAATGTTTTAATGTATCATTTATACGTTAAGTATTTTTGTAAGAAGCCCTATGGGTCTGTTTTCTATTAAAGGCACAATGTTAAATGATCTGATTGTTTTCCTTAGCTCCACCTGTTCAGGTGCTTGTAAACCAATACCTAAAAAGTTTAAACTTGAAATTCTGAATGGAAGAGAAACAAGATGATGCTGGTGTCAGACTGGTCTGAGTAGTTCAGAACTTGTAGATCTGCAGGGATTTTAACCCACAACCCTCTGAAGAAGAGAAAATCAGTGAGCAGCAGCTATGATTGAAACTTGTCTTGCTGAGGTCAGAGAAGACTGGTCAGACTGGATCTAGATGACCACATAGTCCCATTTGATGGCTGCTTCAAGCAGGACAAATAAAAGCAACAAAGGAAATATCTGGTGAATAAATTAAAGCTGTTGATGCAGAAACTATCTCGTTTGTGATTCTGTCACTAATTTAATATGAGGCTTAAAAAACGTGCTACCTGAAACCCTGCAGTTCAGCCAGAACCTTCGGTTGTACAGGATGTGGACAACAAACAAGATATCACTTTTCACAGACTTAAGTCACAAAGTGCTTCACAAACAAATGTCCCCTAACAAGACTTAGGTGCAACAGGTGAGAAAGCCACGTACCCTTTGGAGGTGCAACAGGTGAGAAAGCCACGTACCCTTTGGAGCTCAGGTATACTTCCCTGACTAAACTTCGGATGGTTTGTACACCATCACAGGTTCGATTGGAGAATTTTTTTAGACTTTTCTACTGAATGTTCAGCTGATAGTTAATGACATCACACTAGCTTGTTTACATCAGAGTTTTAGATGTTCTCCACACAGGAAGTGAAGGTTGTTTTTTACTTATCTCCTCCCATCTACTGAAAGTTCAGCTGATGGTGATGTGATGATATCACACTAGTTTTACAACATTCTACTGTTTTAACTGTTACTTAATCCCATAATGATGTCAGCACAAATGTCATTTATACATCATAACATTGTTATTGGACCTTCTCTGCTGCAGGACCGACGTTTCCTCTCAGATCCTAAAGGTCGTACTTGTTTACATCAGAGCTTTAGATATTCTCCACACAGGAGGTGAAGGTTGTTTTAGGTCTTATCTCCTCCATCAAACCCAGTAGAAACATCAACGTTCCTCAGGGTGACCCTATAGAGCCTTCTGATGCTCACAGTTCAACAAGTTTTTCAAAAACAATTCAGTTTTCAGCCAGCAGCTGTTAGTCTGATCACACTAAACTTTCTCCTAAGGCTGATCCTTCAGAATGCAATTTTTAGGTGTGTGTGTGTGTGTGTGTGTGTGTGTGTGTGTGTGTGTGTGTGTGTGTGTGTTTACCTGATAAGGACTGTTTTGTTGTGTCTTGCTGCCTTCAGTCAGACAGCAGGACTCAGATTACATATTGCTCTAGCGTTTAGTTACTCGTGGCCTCACCAGGTGAGGCTCACGTGGTCTTGGGTTCTCAGGAGTGCCCCATCGAGGTGGGTGCCTAGTGTCTTTATGATGCTTCAACTCAATAGATTAACTTATGAAACTTCATGTACTTTCTGCTGACTCAGCAGGTTCTGGGCTCCGGTTCTTCATGCTGAGCCCATGTATGGAGCCTGTTTTGGTTTTGATTTGCTGAGTGAACCGTCACCTTATCGTGATGGAGGAGTTTGAGTGCCCTAATGATCCTAGGAGCTATGTTGTCTGGGGCACTTTGTGCCCCTGGTAGGGTCTCCCATGATAAATTGGTCTTGGTGAAGGGTGCGACAAAGAACGGTTCAGAGGATCTTTCATGGATGAACTATCAAGGAGTCGGAGTACCCGGCCCGGAGGGTTACCGGGGTCCCACCCTGGAGCCAGGCCTGGGGTTGGGACCCATGAGCGAGCGCCTGGTGGCCGGGCTTTCGCCCATGGGGCCCGGCTGGGCCCAGCCCGAACCAGATACATGGGCTCATCCAACTGTGGACCCACCACCCGCAGGAGGAACAAGAAGGGTCCGGTGCAGTGTGGATCGGGTGGCAGACCGAGGCGGGAGCCTTGGCGGTCCGATCCCCGGACAAGGACGTCACCTCGCTGGCAGGAAAGGAGCAGGAGCTTGTGGCAGAGGTTGAGCAGTACCGGCTAGATATAGTTGGACTCACCTCGACACATAGCATTGGCTCTGGAACCCAAGTCCTTGAGAGGGGTTGGACACACTCCTTTGCTGGAGTTGCTCCGGGTGAGAGGTGGAGGGCTGGGGTTGGCTTTTTGTTAGCCCCAAGACTCTCTGCCTGTGTGTTGGGGTTTACCCTGGGGGACAAGAGGGTACCTTCCCTGCGCCTTCGGGTCGGGGAACGGGTCCTGACTGTTGTTTGTGCTTATGGGCCAAATATCAGATCAGAGTACCCACCCTTTTTGGAGTCCCTGGGACGAGTGCTAGATAGTGCTTCATCAGGGGACTCCATTGTCCTGCTGGGGGACTTCAATGCTCACGTGGGCAATGACAGCATGACCTGGAGGGGTGTGATTGGGAGGAACGGCCCGCCTGATCTGAACTCAAGTGGTGCTTCGTTATTGGACTTCTGTGCAAGCCGCAGTTTGGCCATAACGAACACCATGTTCGAACATAAGGATGCCCATCAGTACACTTGGTACCAGGGCAGCCTAGGTCGCAGGTCGATGATAGACTTTATAGTCATATCATCTGACCTGCGGCCGTATGTTTTGGACACCCGAGTGAAGAGAGGAGCGGAGCTGTCAACTGATCACCACCTGGTGGTGAGTTGGATCAGATGGCAGGGGAAGATGCCGCGTAGACCTGGCAGACCCAAACGCATAGTGAGGGTCTGCTGGGAACGCCTGGCAGAAGAACCTGTCAAGACGGTCTTCAACTCCCACCTCCCTTGTTCCACTCCGCGATTGTTGTTGAGGCGGCTGTTGCTAGCTGTGGTCGCAAGGTGGCCGGTGCCAGTCATGGTGGCAACCCCCGTACCCGCTGGTGGACACCAGAGGTTCGGGGAGTCGTCAGGCTGAAGAAGGAGGCCTACAGGGTGTGGCTGGTCTGTGGGTCTCCGGAGGCAGCAGACAGGTACCGGATAGCCAAGCGGGGTGCAACAGTGGCAGTTGCAGAGGAAAAATCTCGGGCGTGGGAGGAGTTTGGTGAGGCCATGGAGAAAGACTATTGATCGGCTCCAAAGAGGTTCTGGCAAACTGTCCGGCACCTCAGGAGAGGGAGGCAGCAACTCGCTCACACTGTTTACAGTGGGGATGGGGAGCTGCTGATGTCAACTGGGGCTATAGTCGGGCGGTGGAAGGAATACTTTGAGGAGCTCCTCAATCCCACCAACGCGCATTCCGAGGAGGAACCAGAGCCGGGAGACCTGGGGATGGACTGTCCAATCTCGGGGGCAGAAGTTGCTGAGGTAGTCAAACAACTACACAGCGGCGGAGCACTGGGGTCAGATGAGATTTGTCCTGGGTTTTCAAGGCTATGGATGTTGTAGGGCTGTCGTGGTTGACACGTCTCTGCAAAATTGAGTGGTCATCGGGGCAGTTCCTGTGGAGTGGCAGACCGGGGTGGTGGTCCGCATCTTTGAGAAGGATGACCTGAGGGTGTGTTCCAACTATAGGGGGATCACACTCCTCAGCCTCCCTGGAAAGGTCTACTCCAAGGTACTGGAGAGGAGGGTCCAATCGATAGTTGAATTTCAGATTGGAGTGGAGTGTGTCAAGTTTGGTGGCAGGAGAATCTCCTCTCTGCTTTTTGCGGATGATGTGGTGCTCCTAGCTTCATCCAGCTCTGACCTTCAGCTCTTGCTGGGTAGGTTCGCAGCCGAGTGTGAAGTGGCTGGGACGAGGATCAGCACCTCCAAATCTGAGACCATGGTTCTCGACCGGAAAAGGGTGGCTTGCCAACTCCGGGCCGGGAGAGAGGTCCTACCTCAAGTGGAGGAGTTTAAGTATCTTTGGGTCTTGTTCACGAGTGAGGGTAGGAGGGATCGGGAGATCGACAGGCGGATTGGTTCGGCATCTGCAGTGATGCGGACGCTGAGCCGATCTGTCGTGGTGAAGAGGGAGCTGAGCCAGAAAGCCAGACTCTTGATTTACCGGTCGATCTACGTCCCAATCCTCACCTATGGTCATGAGCTTTGGGTAATGACCGAAAGAACAAGATCGCGGATACAAGTGGCCGAAATGAGTTTCCTCTGTAGGGTGGCCGGGCTCAGCCTTAGAGATAGGGTGAGGAGCTCGGACATTCGGGAGGGACTCGGAGTAGAACCACTGCTCCTCTGGATTGAAAGGAGTCAGTTGAGGTGGTTTGGGCATCTGGTCAGGATGCCTCCTGGACGCCTCCCTGGGGAGGTGTTTCGGGCATGTCCTGCCAGCAGGAGGCCCCTGGGTCGACCCAGGACACGTTGGAGAGGTTACATCTCCAATCTGGTCCGGGAACAACTTGGGGTCCTGCCGGAGGAGCTGGTGGAGGTGGCCGGGGAGAGGACGGTCTGGAGCTCCCTAGTTGGGATGCTGCCCCCGCAACCCAGACCCAGATAAGCAGAGGAAGACGACAACGAGTAAATTAGCTCTACCTGAGCCCCACTCCTTCAGAGCTCAGGTAGACTTTTGGGTGTAAACACGTCACAGGAATCTGGACTGTACCTGACTGAGCTGATGTTCTGATGGTTCTTACACTATCACAGGTTCAATTGGAGGATTTTATCTTTAGACTTTTCTACTCAATGACTGCTGATAGTTAATGATATCACACTAGCTTGTTTACTTTACATCAGACCTTTAGATATTCTCCACACAGGAAGTGAAGGTTGTTTTTAGCTCTTATCTCCTCCATCAAACCCAGCAGAAACATCAATGTTCCCCAGGGTGACCCTGCAGAACCCTTTGATGCTCACAGCTCAACACATTTTTCTAAAACAATTCAGTTTTCAGCCAACAGCTGTTTGTCTGAGGACACTAGACTGTTTCCTAAGGATGAATGATTGGTTCAATATTTACAAAAGAATAGTTTGCTGCTTCAGGAGCCCTTCAATACTTTTAGAAATGTGGTGTTTCTGTGTGTATGTGTGTGGGTGGGTGTGTGTGTGTTTGTGTGTGTGCATGTGAGTGCATGTGCGTGTATGTGTTTGGCTCATGAGAACTGTTTGTTGTGTCTTACTGCCTTCAGCAACCAGACAGCAGGACTCAGATTAAATATTACTCTAGCCTTTAGTTACTTGTAACCTCACGTGGTCCTGGGTTCTAAGGAGGGCTCCATCAGGCTTCAGCAGATGCTTAGTGTCTTTATGATGATTCAACTCATCTTATTAATGAACTTATGAAAATTTCTGCATGTTTGTTTCATCATCACACACACACACACACACACACACACACACACACACACACACACACACACACACGTGTTGTTACGATTTTCTCTGTTTATCAGTCGGTGAGACCATTTGGTTCAAAAACAAGATGAGATGAAAACAACTAAAGTCAAGGAGAATGAAGGACATCACAGCAGGTTGTTTTCTGTTATTGTTTTGATCATTTGTTTGTTTCCTTTGATTTATTCACCCTTGAACCAAATGTCCAAAATCTGTTCCTGTCAGTTTTGACAGCCGAAACTTGCCTTCATAACTAAGCAACAAACGCAAATCTAACTTTTAGATTTTTATATGAGGATTATGTTAATTCTAGATGACTTGTGCACATGCTAAGTCTGGATCTCATAAATATTAGAACAAATTCAACTGAGCAGAAAACTAGAAAAAATTAATGTGGTTTATCGATTATTAGGTCAATTTTTCTAAGACTTTGTTAGTTTATGACTTGATCTGTGATAAACAGTTCTCTTTGCTCTCTCTCACAGAATCCTGGCTGCAGCAAGAGGACTATGTTAGTTTAAACGAGTCGACTCTTTCAAATTATTTAAATCATCATATTGCTCGAAGTACAGGGTGAGGAGGAGGAGTAGCACCCATTTTTCATTCAGACCTATTAATCAATCCCTCACCTATAGTTACTATTCTTTTGAACATCTTATTCTTAGTTTTCCTAATCCAGATTGCAAAACTGTAAAACCACTGTTGTTTGGAGTTTTTTATCATCCACCAGGCCCTTACTCAGAGTTTTTGGATCAAATTATTGTAGTGGGGTATTTTAACATTCATGTGGACATTGAAACCGATAGCTTCAATGTAACCTTTAGTAGTATTTTAGGCTCAATTGATTTTACCCAAAGAACACATAGCTCCACCCACTCCTGCCATCATACCTTAGACCTTGTGCTGTCTTATTGAATAGAGTGTGAGGAAATAACAATATTTGAACACAATCCAGTCCTCTCTGACCACTTTTTGATAACCTTTGAGTTTTATACAACTGAGTTCTTGAGACATGCAAGTAAATTTCACTATAGTCGGTCTCTATCTGACAATGCTGTTGCCTCTTTTAAATCAACTGTTCCATCTTTACTGTCTTCAGCATCTCAGAAGAATGTAGCAGAGGTCAATATTTTGATTTCTAGCCCTTCACAAATTGATGGTCTAGTTCACATATGTCAGACTCAAGGCCCGTGGGCCAGATGCGGCCTGCGGAGCATTTTTATGTGGCCCGCGAGATAAATATCAAAAATATATTAAAACTGGCCTGCTGACCGATTTTACCACAAAGACTTCAACTCCCATGATGCTTTGCGGCGTCAGCGCAGAGCCGACGCGCCCCCTCCTTTGTGTTTTTCCAGCGCCTGCTGCCGGGTGTCTGCAGCTCCGCTGTCTCGGACAAACTACACTCCTCTCGCTCAGCGCCGAGTTCACTCAGCTATTTTCTGACGTTGAAGCCCAGAAACGGAGATTCTAGCCGCTCAGTAATGTGTTCACGACTGAAAGAGAAAGTTTTCCAACTAACATCCAGACAGAGCTGATATAACTCCAGCGAACAGCGACACGCTCAAACCAGCATGGCTCTGTGGTTGCTGTCGTTGTGTTTCCTCCCCGACACACAACAACGTGGTCAAGCTGCTCAGACATGTTCAGCAGCACAAACCTATGTGAGCACCTGTTGTCATCTAATGTTGTCATTATTATGATGAAGATGAACAAAACAACAGGAGTCTCCTCCTCAGCTCAGATCAACCCCATGATGCAGGTATCTGGCTGGAAAAGGTGAGCATCACAGTAAACCAGTGGAGCAAACTGAGCTTTAAATATGTTGGTTTTATGCTCTTTTTCTGCTCCAAAACATGAAAGTTAACAGGTGAGATGTTGCATTTTCATTTAAGATAAAATTATATTTTTATTTTGTTGTTGGCCCGTGAGAAAATATTTAACCTACAGTAAACAGGAAGTGGAAAGGCTGCAGATAGATGAATAGAATAGAAAATCCTTTTATTGTTCCTCAGTGGGGAAAGCTAGATGTCACAGCAGAGATGACACTTATTACAGGAGAAAAAAAGGAGAATAAAAAATAAGAAAAATGAATAATCAAGAAAACATAAATCCTGAATAGATTTTAAAAATGCTGAATATACCACAAGTAATGAATACCACTGATGCCTTTTATTTGTAACTGACTTGCTCGTGTGTAATTTGGTTATTCCACATTCAGTGTTAATGCAGAAATAAGTTTGTTTCCAAATTTAAAGGTTAAAAATTGCATTTATGTTGATAAAGAAAATGTGCAAATTTGCCGTCACTTTTTCAAAAAATATTAAGTTTGGCCCTCGACTCCGTCCCAGAGTTTCATTTCGGCCCCGTGTGAGTTTGAGTTTGACACCCCTGGTTTAGTTCATAATGTTACGTCTTCTTTACGTGTGGCATTAGATGATGTTGCCCCTTTAAAAAAGAAGGTAATCACTGGTTTAATTCTCATTTACAAACTTTAAAATTAAACTCTAAAAAATTGGAGAGAACATGGTGCTCTACACACCAGGAGGAGTCCTACTTATCCTGGAAAAATTGTCTTTATAAAAATAAGCTTGGACAAGCAAGAACTGCACATTATTCATTGCTACATTTCTTTTCAGTAAAGTTGCCAAGCTTACACTGAATCATAGCTACAGTATGAACCATCTATTCCCTTAGCCCTCAGCAGCAACAACTTTATGGGATTTTTCTATTAGAAACAAAATCATTAGCATCCTCCCTAATGTGATTTGTTCTTCCTCAGCATCAGAGGTAACTGTAGAACCTCATCTGTGTTTGAACTGTTTTGATCCAGTTGAGCTTTCAGAGTTATCAAAAATATTAGCTTCAACTAAACCTTCAACTTGTATTTTAGATCCAATCCCAACCAAATTATTTAAAGATGCATTTCCTTTGGTTACTGCCCCCATTCTAGATATAATTAATCTATCCTTAGTAAATGGATTTGTACCACAGGAATTTAAGGTTGCTGTAATCAAACCTTTACTTAAGAAACCTTCTCTGGATCCAGATGACCCAATGAATTACAGACCAATATCTAACCTTCCATTTTTATCCAAAGTTCTTGAGAAAATAGTGGCCATCCAAGTATGTGAGCATTTAAATACTCACATACATATATACACATAAATACATAAATACTTGTAGCCTCCAGGAATGGTCAGTTTTCCACCTACAGTCTGACCCTTTCAGTATCTGGCCATTTGGAGACATACGTCTTAACTGGTGCTTTTAATCTGCAAGAAAGATACTGTTGCTTGGCCAAGGTCCCTCTCAAGTTCTGCTTATCTCAGACTGCTTTGCTTCACAAAACAGGACGAAAGAACTTTTACAATATAATATAATAATGAACCGTTATGAAGAATGGAGTGTTAAAATAATCATATAATGAGTGAATAATAATGGCTGAAGAATAATAACAATGTTGTGATTAATCTGTGCTTAAATTACTGAAGTTGAAATGAATATTATGTTATGATCAGTAAGTTGATTTAACAAGTGAATCACTATCTACTGACAAGCTCACACACTCACCATATCTCCATGACGCAAGTTAAAGTTAAACGTCACTGCTCAGATTTCCTGATCCACAAATCAGAGCTCTGATGTTCTGAGGTTTGTTTGGTAAAACCCCTTTACATGTCAAATTCTGGTTGGCCATGTAGTCAAAATATGGCCGTTGTTAAAACAGAACTCACCTCCTGAGTGAGTCAGTTTTTGGCAAAGCTTCGGACCGGCCATCCGAAGCATAACCTCTTTAACTCAGCGCATCTTTGACAAGCTGTCAAAACCTGTTGCATGCTACAGCTGACCGCAAACTGATCCTTCAGAACAAAGCTGAACCAGCTTTGACTCCTTAAGAGTCCTCCGTAGACGCAAATAACTACCTTTCATGACCTGGAAACATCTCGAGACCGGTCTAGTGGTACTGCGGTTTCTTCTACGGACTTTGTTACCTATGGGGATCAGCGGACTTCCTGACATTCCGGCTCTACCACGGGGGTCTTCGAAGGGTACGTAGACTCGACAGATGTGGTTTTATAAACCATCACTATAGTTTATAGCAGGCCAAATTCACTCCCACTCAGAACTCAGTTTCTTCAGATTTGAGGGTTCTGATAACATTATGTTCACACAGAATCACACCTCACATTCCATCCACTTAGATTCATTCATCACATAACGAGTTTCCTAGTTGTCATGTTTTTAATTGTTTAGAAAATAAATTTCTTACCTTTTATAAACTTGACTCTGTCTGAATTGATACGAAGTGTCTTGCAAACCCTGAAAAAACAAAGAATTCTAAATCTTCTGGTTAAACTTTCAAAGACCAATCAGAATGGAATTTGTTGGTCTTTCTTCTGCTAGACCAAGCACGGGTACGGAGAAGATGGAGTTAAACACCTTTTAAGTTGACAGAACGTGGAGACAAATGATCAGAAGTCCATTCACTGTTTCACCGCTCATGAGGGGGAGAGTCTCTGCAGCAAGTCCCGCGACCTGCTCTTGCCAGATGCTTCGGACAGACTCTCGCCGTTCTGCTGAAAACGGCTGATTTTTATTGAAGATTACAGGAATGTTACATACGTAGTTTGCCATACACACACGTAATTCTGCCATCTGCACCTGCAGACGCACGTCAGCTAATAGCCTTGTTAATGAAAGACCAATTCATCCCAAGGACATGCAACCTTGAGATGATCAGGACACATCCTGCAACATCCTTTGCTAACAAAGACAGTTGTTCTTGTATTGAGGAACTGAAGGAAGGAACGCTTTCACTCCCTTATGCAGCTGTTCAGCTTGAGCAGAAAAGGCACAGAGAGGTTTTCGATATTATAACAAGATTCCATGAAAAGGCATATAATAATGTATTTATGATAATATATAAGGAGCATAAGTGAGAGATACATATTTGTTCATATAAAAGAGCTTATAATAATATATGAAAGAGCTTATATGAGAGATATATATTTTCAATCCCCCTTTTGAACTCTTTTAAGAGTTCAATAAAGATATAAGAAATCAAAACAATAACACCAAATTCCATCAAAAAGAATCCAATAAGCAAAGTTTTAAAATACAAATACAAACAATCAATCAGGTTACAGCTTCTCATATTTCCAGCAGTAAACTAATACAAAAAAAAACATGATCATATTTTTAACTGAACATGTTACAACATGTATGGATCGCATGCAACTCCATATGAGGGCGAAAAACCCTAATTATCATATGTTTATAGGGAAAATTCCCCCATGTCCCCCCATTTGTCATATCTCAATTTTGGGGCGAACACCTGTTGGCATAGAGTGTGCATGCCTAGGACATCAATGATCAACAAAAAATAAAACAAAACAAACAAAAAAATCATAAAAATGAACTGGTGAAGGGATGGTTACATAAATCACTGAACATTCTCACACTCTAACAACATCTTCTTCATCATGAGAGTCATCACTATCATCAGAGAGTTCCCCTCCCAAATAGATGTTAGGATTGGCTAGTAACAAGGGCATCTGGATAATTGGGTCAGCAGGTGGAGGGTGTAAAATATTACCCTTGTAAAATAAATGAGGGTGTTAAATACAACCCTTGTAGAATGTTCATAGGGTGGCTACTTCTTCCCCCTGTTGAGGACCCTTCACTGGCTCCAGGCAGCTGCAGGGGGTGATGATGTCATGATTCTCGTCCTGCAGGATGTGGTGGCAGCTTGGCATGCTACTGCAGTCAGCTACTTCTCTTCCTGGTTTTTGGATCCTTTCTCTGGTTAGGCAGATGTCAGCTGCTTCTCTTCCAGGTTAGGCTCCTCCCGTCCAGCCGGACAGCGTGTGATGTCCTCTCCGTGATCCTGTATGGCCCGGTCCACCTCGGTTCCGTCCACTTCCTTTTGGTGACTTTTAGCAGGACCCAGACGCCTGGCACCGAAGACGAAGCCTCTTCGTGTGTGTAGTTTTGGTCCAATGAAGGCTTTCTCGGCTTGTGCAGTCCTTGATCTCGGCAGATAGTTGGTAGGAAGATTCACACTCCGGCCGGACCAGAAGTTCCCCGGACCGATCGCCTAGGGATTAAAGGTTATGCACAAAAATGTCCTAGCTCTTACTGACCCTAGCCTCTGATACCTTCAACATCAGACACATACAGTTACGAACAGCAAGCGCAATTAAAGGTACAGTGACATCACGACATGGACACACACAGACACACATACACAGAGAGAGAGAGAGAGAGTAAGAATGTGTGTGGGAGAAAGAAATGTGTGGGATCCATTTTGCCACCAGCATCTCCACCTGTGTCACAGAGAAAAAATTGCAAAGAAATTAAAACATAAAGCAAACAACAATAATTCAATGAGTATAAATGATCAAACTAAAATATACAACCATGCATGGGTTTTATAACAGTTCCGGCAACACTGGAGAGGAATCCTTGTATAATGAATTCTTAAGATGTCCTTCATCAATTAGAGGTTATAGCCAAATTGTTTCAGGATCCTGAATTTGAATTGGTCAATTTACTCAGAATAGCCCAATGGCTTTGTTGATGTTTCTCAAGGCTCAGCCACGCCCATATAGATAAATAAACAAACAAACAAGACAAACACAGTCAAACACACGGTCCATACACGTCTCTGTGCCCTCACACACCAAGCAAATGTCAGACTGAAGCGAAAGTGTGAAATACTTAACCTAACGCTAAATCAGTGGAAAGAAAAAAAATAAGACCTAAAGCGTGTAATCAAATTAATCCAACAAAACTTCCCATAACTGCTGTTCTAAACTCACGTTGCGATGTGATCTCTCCAATTAGAAATTAGGACAATCACTTTACTATCAATTCAACCAAAAAGTTTCAGGTTGTCCCTTACCTAAACTACTTGTCTTTCTTACCTTCTTTATTTTATTTTTTTTTAAGAACCTCACTTAACACAAGAAATCCTAAGAATTAATTCACTACTTAAGGTTAATTTGTAAATAACGAAACTGCAGTTACAGGTTTGTTTGTGCATAGTATTGGTAATCAGCAGTTTTTTTTCCTTATCTCCACATCTAGAAGTGTTTCTGTGCTGCTCCTCCATCTATAACACAAGTTAGTATCATCCTTAAAGCATCTGAAATTAAGCTGCATTGCTAAATCAATAACGTGATTTGTGCTAAGAAATACTCCCCTATCCTCTTCCTTTTTCCAGTGGCACTGAATGACAGATTTTAGATCAATTTAACTTTTTATCACTATTACGTTTCATTTAATTAATTTTGCTTTTTCTCTCTTATTTTTTTCTATTTATTTATTTATGTTATTTACTTATTTATCATGCCATCCTGTGATGATAATCTTAAAGACTTTTTAGCCAATTGTCGTCAAAACGGCCATTTAAAAATATTATGTTAAAGATTTCACAAGATAAAAATGTGAACATAATTTTTATCGAATGAGGGGTACAATTATTCAATATTTTTGTGACATTATTTTCTACGTTAGAACTTACAGCTGATAGAAAAATATAGGATCAGCTAGGTTTGGCTAGATCTGTTGGGAAACTCAACGGAGCTGAAACAACACTGTTGTCTCGGATGAGATGTTCCATGAATCATTTAGTCAGCTGGATGCCAAATTATTCATTTAATGTTTATTTTTATGCAATGAATGGAATGGGATGGAACGTTACTATAAACTATCCGGAAATTTGCGCATGTTTGCTCGAAGGAGAAAACTGTTGAAGCCTAATGCGTTCTCCTAGACTTATAAATAGACACCGTTTCCTTAACTAATGAAGATAAGTGATGACGCCGATGAATGACTTTTTGAAAAGAAAATAAGGCTTTACTGCATGTCCGCTGCAGCTGAGAATCCTAAGACAATAAAGATTATATTGACGTCCAATGATGAGTTGGGCTGAAATCCAGGTTACTAATCCTATTATTTATTTATTTATTGTTATTATTATTATCTTTTTTTTTTTTTTTTTTTTTTAGGCTAACTTTCTCAGTTAACTATGTTCTACAGTAGTTTAGTAAATTTTCCACAGTTCTGACATTTCATCAATTCAACTGGTTGTTGCCAAAAAGCCTTGTTCATTACCTGACTGCAGCAAGCAATCTTTTACTGGGTGTAACCATAGGAAACAGTCTCTTTTGAGCCTCTCTTTGTAAGTCCAGGATGACCACCGTCATTGATTGAAGTTCACATGTTAGCACACATGCTCCCCCTTTTGTACTTTGTTTCATCAGCAGCAGGGCAAATAAGTTTCTGCCTCTTTGTCCATCTTGTAGTGCTCCCCGTCTTGATGTTATGAGTCACAGTTTTTGGTGAGGGCTTCCAGGTTCTCTTTGTATAGAAGTCAGAGCCAAACATTCTTTGCAGCTGGTTGTGACAGGCCCACCCAGTAAAGTTCATGCCTCCACAATGCACAGCAAACGTTTTCCTTAAATATGTTGATTGAGTTGAAAGGACAGAACTTTCTCTTTTACAAATCAAAATCAACGAAGGTTTCTAATATTTAGTCAACTTTATTGACTCAAAGGTAAATCTAGACTATTTCCTATGCACAATTTTTCTGACTCGTCAAATCGGTTCTACACAGGTTTTAAACTTTAGGCACAATCTATCCCAAATGCAAGATCCCTCCTTTCATTTTTTATTTATCTATTTTATTTTGGGAAAATAACTACCAGTTTTTAACTCAAAACAGCCTAGTACAGTTTCTAGCCAGGTTACAGGAAATAATACTTAGTTTATCTATTTTTTCATTATTCAGCATCTCAAAATCCAGCCATTAACGTTAATGGTTCTTAAAGTTGAGGTAAGACAATTATTGGATTTTGTTTTATAGCAAGATTTAACAAATATTTTATTTCCTGACTGATTATTTGTTAATTTTATGGTTTTCATAAAGATGATCCTGAGAGGTTCAGAGCTGCTTTTCGCAGCACCCTGTGCTATTTTTAGACCACGGGACTCTTGTGTGTAAAAGTGGGTGGAGTCAGGTCCCCAGGCTGAAACTCCAGTCATTCTCACTAAATCTGTCCGAGAGGAAGGATCTCCTGAATACCCTAACCAGAAGCCTTAAGGTACGTCCAAAACACCGAAAAATATCCTTTCTAAAGTCACAAATTGCTTAAAACTGCATGTTACACAGGAAAACTGTGAGAGCGAGGGAGTCCAGCTGACTCCACGGCCCATAATCAGACAAAATACTTCCTTTATAACCACAACCATACAACTTTTGGATTTTAAAGGATTTTCTTGTCCTCACACTAACGATAAATTCTTTTTCTATTGTTTCCACAGTCTCTCGAACTAAATAACCGTCTAGTAAAAACATGGACCGCACCCTGTTTCTCAAGCAGCTGCTCCCTCTATTAAAAACTGAGTCATTCAGAAGATCCAGCGAAAGCAGCTCATGCAAGAAGACACACATTCACTCATTCACAAGGCACAGAGACATTCTTTGTTTGTCACAGTCTCTTTTTATTATTATTATTATTTTTTTTTAAGGTAAGTCAGTTCGTCACTTATTTATTCTCTCTCTATATATATATAATATTTTAAGCACAGAATTTATTTAACACTGCACTGGTTATTTTCAGAATTTAATGCTTACTATGCTTTTAAGCAGGCCTTATGTAACATTAGAGCAAATCCAATTGCAATTTTTTTGAGAGCGCTCTGAGGAATAGTTTATATATTTATTTTCTGCAGATCTGTTTTGATTTTACTGTTTAGCAGCTATATGACTATATTTCTAAAATAAAGCTGTCATTTACATCCTTACTTGCGTTTCTTGGTGGTTTTTTCCCTTTTTTCATCTCCAGGTCACTTAACCCCCAGATCGGGGTCACTCACATGCTGCCCCACACACAAATGATTATCACGCTTCTACACTACATATGTATATATATGTATACACATATACATACATACACACATACATATGCATATGTTACTTTAAAAACCTTTTATTTATTAACTTATGGTGTTCTGTTCAAAGACTGATCAGAACAGGGTTGCAGAATTTGAATTTTGCGTAGCTCCAAACATTAATTTTAGCACTGCAGTGTAATTTACATATACGAGTTGCAACTTTTTAAAGCTCTTATTATCTTATTTATTTATTTTCTGGTACCGCATCAGGCCTTCACACACACACACACACGGAGCTCCCAAAACTCTGCTCTGCATTCTGCACTCTCCTAGTGCTGCACTTTCAATCCAGAGCCGTAAGCAGCCTCTTGCTGCGCCTCACACACACAGGCTGAACTCAGTTTACACACACAGTGAAGCTTGTCTACAGCTGTGCCTTTTTTCTCTCGATTCTGCAGCCTTCACTTCCCAAATCTTTCTCCAGTTACCTCTACTGTTAACATCTACCCCTTTTTTCTTCATCGCCTCTTCCGCTGACTTTCTCAATAAAACCTTATTTCTCGTGGCTTCAACTGGGCTGCTTGTCATATTTAAACATTGCTCATTTTATGCAAAAACAGCCAAAAGCACGCAGAAATAGCCAAAAGCACTGCTCTCTTCACACAGAAGCAGTCAAAACATTTATCATCTTATGCAAAAACAGTTACCTCAGAACATTTTTCTCATCTCATGCAAAAGGTCCTTGACCTTAAAAATCCAGGGAGCTCTCTTTTAGCCTCCCCTTCCCTTAACACAAAAAACCAGGTCCTTGACCTTAAAATCCAGGGAGCTCTCTTTTAGCCTCCCCTTCCCTTAACACAAAAAAAAAAAACCAGGTCCTTGACCTTAAAATCCAGGGAGCTCTCTTTTAGCCTCCCCTTCCCTTAACACAAAAAACCAGGTCCTTGACCTGTGGACTTTTAGGGTTCCCACACCTATGGATCCAGCCAAGCTTTATATAACCTTGTTATATATTCTATCCGCTCGTCAGCAAATAGTGTGGTCAGCCACGACCTGGAAATGGAACTTTAGGGCTACTCTATTAGCCCTGGGTCACCATCCCTTCATCTGTACTATTTCCTTTTCTCATTTACTCATTAAACCATTAGAAAAATCCTCATTTCATTTCACCATTAAACCATTACAAAAAATCTCTTATTCTTTCTGCACTTGTCTCCACTTTCTTCTCCAACTATTATTTTAGGACCTCAGCTACTATGATTCTGGACACAAAGGCTTTGGATAAATCCAATGAGCAGATTTTAGATAATAGGCTCTGCTCACCTTGTTTTCCACCGCGGTGTTCTGTGCCAAGATCGTTCACTGGGTCGGTTGGTCAAATTGTCCTCCAAAAACTCCTTTTTCTTCAAAAAGAAAAAATCCTGTTCGTGACGCCAAATTTGTTGGTCTTTCTTCTGCTAGACCAAGCACGGGTACGGAGAAGATGGAGTTAAACACCTTTTAAGTTGACAGAACGTGGAGACAAATGATCAGAAGTCCATTCACTGTTTCACCGCTCATGAGGGGGAGAGTCTCTGCAGCAAGTCCCGCGACCTGCTCTTGCCAGATGCTTCGGACAGACTCTCGCCGTTCTGCTGAAAACGGCTGATTTTTATTGAAGATTACAGGAATGTTACATACGTAGTTTGCCATACACACACGTAATTCTGCCATCTGCACCTGCAGACGCACGTCAGCTAATAGCCTTGTTAATGAAAGACCAATTCATCCCAAGGACATGCAACCTTGAGATGATCAGGACACATCCTGCAACATCCTTTGCTAACAAAGACAGTTGTTCTTGTATTGAGGAACTGAAGGAAGGAACGCTTTCACTCCCTTATGCAGCTGTTCAGCTTGAGCAGAAAAGGCACAGAGAGGTTTTCGATATTATAACAAGATTCCATGAAAAGGCATATAATAATGTATTTATGATAATATATAAGGAGCATAAGTGAGAGATACATATTTGTTCATATAAAAGAGCTTATAATAATATATGAAAGAGCTTATATGAGAGATATATATTTTCAATTTCCATATTTATATAGAAATTCATATATTATTGGTCAAATGTAGTGTAGTATATTGAGCTTTAAAAACACCCAAAATACATACGTATGCTATTCCTACACACTAATGATCTGTTTGAGGAATTTCAGTCTGGTTTTAGAGAGTATCACAGCACTGAAACAGCATTAGTGAAAGTTACAAATGATATTCTCATGGCCTCAGATATGAATCTTGGGTCTGTTCTAGACTTGTTAGATCTCAGTGCTGCCTTTGACACAGTAGATCGCAATGTTCTTTTAGAAAGACTTGAACATGTTGTATGGAACAAAGGAACAGCACTAGGCTGGTTTAAATCTTACCTGTCTGATAGATTTCCCTTTGTAAATGTACATGACAAATCTTCTTCATACTCCAGGGTTACTTGTGGAGTGCCACAGGGTTCAGTGCTTTGACCAATTCCTTTTACTATTGTAACGTGATGAAGGAGCCATTTCTACCCTCTAACAGCTGTTTCCTTTTGACACAGTGTCAGTGTGCATGAAACAGCCTCAAAGTCATGCATTCGCTTCTAAACTGTTTACGTTCCAGCAATGAAGACAGAAGAATGAAGAATGAACTCTTTTCTTTTAATTAATCAAATAATTCTATTTTAATAAAGCTAATCCATCAAAGTTTTAGTCAATAATAACCATGTGACCGATCTGTGAAATCAAAATGTTATGATTAATGTTTTAATAAGTAAATGACTTATTCTAGCCACAAGTCACGTGATACACAAAGATAAACAATCATGACACATTCTGGTCACAAATCCAATCAGAACCTTCATGTCTGAAGCATGGCAGAGTCTCTGTGGTGTTTGTTTAATCTGTCAGCTGTGATTCGTCCAGAATCATAAACATCAAGATTAATAAAACAGCGCAACGCCATTTTAAGTTCAGTATTCAACGAGATCTCGAGATCCCCTGAAGTTCATCGCATGCTAAGTGAAGTATGGACCGGCCATCTGTACTTTTCTTTTAAGCTAGAACTGCCAAGCTGGGAAATCCTGTCGTTGTTATCAACAAAACAATGGTTCCTTCAGAATAAAAGCTGAACTCGCTGACCCAAAGGGGGGTCCCTTTGACGCTGTGAAACACCTGCCGTTTTTACCTGGAGACTATCCAAAGACTGGTTTGTCGTGCTGTCGATGCTGTTTCATCGGCTCCAGTAACAGAGGAAGGTCGTGGACCTGGCATCCGGATCTGTACGGAGGTCTCACTGAAGGGTATGTAGAGCGACACAGATGGCGTCTCATGTTGTTTTCTGACCACGGTTCAAACGTTGATCAGTTAGGAGCAAAACATCATCTCACACTCAGACTCGCTTCTCCAGAACGGAGGTTCTGAACTGACATCGCACCAACACACACTTCACCTCACATTCCATTCCACAAGCATCCATCATTAGAGAGTTAGTACTGTTAAACTGTTTAAAATCATTTAGATAATAAATTTTCTAAAACGTTTGGAAGTCTCTCTCTCTCTCTCTCTCTCTTGTCTCTCAGTTCATGCAAAGTGTTTATTTAATTTCCCTGTAATAAAAAGAACCACTCTTCTGATTTAAATAGCCCAGTGTCCATTAGATGGGGTCCATACTAGATATGGATCTTTAATGTCCTGTGGTCATTAATTAAAATGTAACTCTTTGACCCTTACACTATATATATGCTTCCAATTGGTAAAATTGTTAGACAGCATGGGATAAACTTCCACTGTTATGCTAACGATACTCAGTTATATCTATCCATTAACCCTGATGAACCTAATTGGTTAGTTAGATTACAGGCTTGTCTTGAAGACATAAAAAATTGGATGACTCAAAATTTTCTGCTTTTAAATCAATACAAGACTGAAGTTCTCATTTTTGGACCCAAATTTCAGAAAAGGAAATTGCTTGGTCAATCACCTGTTCTGAACAGCATTAAATTAATCTCCGAGAACAAAGTAAGGAACCTTGGTGTTATCTTTGACCAGGACATGTCATTCAAATCCCATGTTAAACTGGTTTGTAGGATTTCTTTCTTCCATCTTCGGAATATTGCTATGATTTGATGCATCCTTTTCAGGAGTGATGCTGAAAAACTAGTTCATGCATTTATTACATCAAGACTGGATTATTGTAATTCATTACTCTCAGGAAGTCCACAGAATGTAGTTAAAAGTCTTCAGCTTGTCCAAAATGCTGCAGCTAGAGTTCTGATGAGAATTAAAAAGAGAGATCATATCTCTCCTGTCTTAGCTTCCCTACATTGGCTACCTGTTAAATTCAGAATAGATTTTAAGATCCTCCTTCTCACATATAAAGCTCTTAATAATCAAGCTCCATCATACATTAGTGATCTGATTGTTCCATATGTTCCTAACCGAGCTCTTCGCTCTCAGACTGCAGGTTTACCGGTGGTTCCCAGAATATCTAAAAACAGGACGGGAGATAGGTCTTTTAGCTATCAGGCTCCTCTCCTGAGGAACCAGCTCCCAGCTTTAGTCCGTGAGGCAGACACTTTGTCTATTTTTAAGACTAGGCTTAAAACATTTTTATTTGATAGGGCATATGGTTAAAATATGATGTTAGCCTAGATCTGGACGAGTGGGGGGTAGAGGGAGGTGGAGTGTACAGTCAGTAAAGACGGCTCTCCCTTGCCCTGCCTCCAACATGCCTCCATCTAAAAAGGCTAGGTTATCCAGAGTTATCTCTGTAGTTATGCTGCTATAGGCTTAGACTGCTAGAGGATACACTGACCACTTTTCACACTCTACTGCTTTCTTCTACAATCTGCTCTTTAACTGTATTATTTCCTGCTGTTTCAGCTGTTAACTTTATTTTTTCTCAAAGTGTTTTTCTCCCCAGAAGAAGCAACAATGATGTTCTGCTGAGCTGTGGTGGCCTCATGGAGGGGGCTATCGTCTTGAACACTGTTGCTAACCATTTAAACATTCTCCCTCTCCCGATAATAACATTTTACTTTCTTTGACATTAAATGTGCTACTGCTAGTTTAATAAAGTTTATCTCTCACCAAATAGAATATTTACTAACATATCACAATGAAGCTATAAAAACACTACTTGATATATATGTTGTACATGTGTGTGTGTGTGTGTGTGTGTGTGTGTGTGTGTGTGTGTGTGTGTGTGTGTGTGTGTGTGTGTGTGTGTGTCTGCTCTGTCTTCTCCATCCCCAGTGAGTCGTGGTGGATGGCTGCTGATACTAAGCCAGGAGGTTTTTTCCTGTTAAAAGGGAGTTTTCCTCTCCACTTTTGCGAAATGCTTGCTTAGTATGAGGATTGCTGTAAAGACTCTGACACTTGTCAGTGACTTGATGCAACCTGCTGGGTTCCTTATATAGGAAACTTTTTACTGATTGCCATGATTTGGCGCTATATAAATAAGTTGAATTAAATTGAATTAAATTGATTAGCAGCCTAAATCACGAACTTTTATAAATACTATGAAAAATGTAAAATTATATATAAAAAAACAACAGAAAAGTTACAAATAAGAAACATATAAAAAACAAACAGAAAAACTTCTAAAATGCACCAGAGTTTCCGTGGGTTTTCTGTAAAAGTAGCAGTTTTCTTTCAGTCTGAGCAGCTCCACCTCCAACTTCCTGTTCCCTCGTGACTTTACTGAGTTTCACTTTCTGAATCACAGAAAACATTCAAGGTCATGCTGTGTGTGTGTGTGCGCGTGTGCGTATGTGTATGGGGGGGGGGGGGATCTGCTCACCTAGTGACGACTCAGATGTGAGTCATACTGAAAAGTACTGAACATGTTTCTGCAGGCTTTTCATTGGAGAGCAAACCTCCCTCACACCCATACAAGGTGTGTGTTTGTGTGTGTGTGTGTGTGTGTGTGTGTGGGGGGGGGGGGTGATCTGTGAAGATTTAATTTTTCAGTTCTATTTCGTCTAGTCTTAGCCCTTAAGCTAGCTGCTATTGGAAGGATGATCTCACCATCAGCCAATCATGAAGAGCTTAAATGTACGCCCACCAATGGTGGGCACCCCTGTGGGTATATAAGTGGAGCGACTCCACTGTTCGCCTCCGTTATCTCTTCAAGCCAAGCTTAAGAGCTTCCTTTAAAGAGCAATTATCCAAGAAGCATTCTACTCACCTACAATGTCCAGCGACGCCAGGACCTGCCCGGCCTGCCAGACGGGCTCCATCTCCAGCGGCGACCTGCACGCCAAGTGTGAGGTCTGTCTCGGGGCTCACCACGCTGGTCTGGCCTTGACCCCCCAGGCCTCGTGCCCGTTTTGTGCCACTCGTGGCTGAAAAGATCCGCCGGGTCGAGTACTTCACCCCCGCCGCCGACGAGGAATTTCCGGTGGCTGACACGTACTCGCTGGACAAGGCCTTACAGTTCTTCAATGTCGGCCAGGAGCCGGCTGGCTTCAACCGACTGGACGATGTCATCGACAGTGAGGAGTACGACAAGGCTGGCTGCCATAGCCCTTCTTCCCTCCTGTACAACACAGAGGTCGACGAGCCTCGCTCAGCAGGTCCTTCTGCTCCACTGACGTCACGTTCCTCCCTGCCAGCAGTTAGAGCACTGCTCCAGGAGCTGCCAGCTATCATCTCCGCGGCTGCGGTCTGCAAGGGGCTAGCCGTGCCAGAACCGGCTTCGCCTGAAGCAGATGATTTGGCGGGAATTTTTGGGGCAACACAGACGCGCTGTCCAGACCCCGTCTGGCCGCGCTTCCCCGCTGCCCAGACCCCGTCTGGCCGCGCTTCCCCGCTGCCATGAGCTGCTGGTCCGCCGCCTTCTCCAAACCTGCTAAGCTCAAGGCGCCAATTTCCACATATGCACCCATTACCAAGGTCGAGGGCTTCTCCGACCAAGGCTGGCCTTCCATTCCTCCACTGGAGCCGGACTTGGCCTCGCTGTTTGGGGCCAAGAACCATCTCGCTGACCCGCGAGCAGTTCCCGCTTCTAAGCATGACCAGCTGCTGACGCGGCTCACCGATCGCGCACACCAGTGCACCTTCCAGACCGGCGCTGCAGGAAATAACATCGCCCTTCTTGCCTTTGGCGTTTCCAAAATGGTGGAAGAGCTTGACGTTCCTGACGAGTCAAAAACCATCATTACTAAAACTGCTGATGCCATTCTCAATCTGTGCGCTGCTGTACTCACCGGTTCTGCTCGCATTGCTGCCTGGCAGACCCTTATCCAGCGGGCCTTGTGGCTCAAGGCCCTGCCCTCCATTTCTGAACACCTGCACAGGGAGCTGCTGGAAGGCCCCATCACCTCTGACGTTCTGTTTGGTCCCCATCTTAGGAGACTCATCGAGAGGGCTCAGAAGACAGCTGAACTGTCAGCCACGGTGCGAGACCTGGTCCACCCTCGGTCCACCTCTCACTCCGGCCGTTCCTCCAGAGGATTAACAGCTTCCCACCTTCTCTGCCCGGTGCGCGCGCTCACATGATATGTGTCACGCACTTCAGGGATTCGCCGCTCACAAAGCCTGTTTGTGCACTACAGAGACTCTTCCCTTGGGCAAGCACTGTCGACCCAGCGTCTTTCACACTGGCTATGTGACGCCATTTCACTCGCTTTCACATCATCAGGGCGGGATCCTCCTGAGACACTCAGGGCTCACTCAGCCAGAGGGATTTCCTCTTCTATGGCGCTCCACAGTGGTGTGTCAATGGAAGACATTTGTCAGGCTGCTTCATGGACTTCACCCTGTTCCTTTACTCGTTATTATTTACGAGATGTGTCTTCAGGATCCATCACTCGTTCAGTGCTTGGACCTCAGCAGGCTGAGTGAAAGCATTATGGCACCACATCAGCCCTACTTGAATGAATTTCATCCTCTTGTGGATGATATTTTTAGGGGGGGCCCCACTCTTCTCTCTGGCTGCCTCAGCCTTTTAAGCCCTGGGCTGAGGCTGAGCGACCCTTGTTAAAAGGAGACATGTTGGGTGTGTCCATTGGTTGAGCTAACCAGTGTGGCATAAACCCATCCAGCTGCACATTATTCCAATAGCAGCTAGCTTAAGGGCTAAGACTAGACGAAATAGAATGTTGGTTACGTATTGTAACCCCAGATTCTATGAGTCTAGTCACAGCCCTTAAGCCAAAGGCCCCACTGGTTCTGTTAGGACCAAGAGCCATCGGAGGCTAACAGTGGAGTCGCTCCACTTATATACCCACAGGGGTGCCCACCATTGGTGGGCGTACATTTAAGCTCTTCATGATTGGCTGATGCTGAGATCACCCTTCCAATAGCAGCTAGCTTAAGGGCTGCGACTAGACTCATAGAATCTGGGGTTACAATACGTAACCAACGTACGTTGTTGCATCATAACATCCTCCTGCTGAGACAAGAAATGAGGAAGGCATACACAACACAACACACACACACACACACACACACACACACACACACACACACACACACACACACACACACACACACACACACACACACACACACACACACACACACACACACACACACACACACACACACACACACACAGCTATTGTTCCATCCAACAGTAAATTCTGTGTGTTAAATCACTTTCACTTCCTGTTCACTGGCTGACTCCTTCTGCTCTCTACACATTACTCAGCACCTTTGCTGAAAACAACCAGATTTCCCTAACAAAAATTAGAAACAGAGACTTCTGTGCGATTGCTTTTGCCTCCCAGCTTCACTGCCTTTTAAAACTATTACTTTCTCTAATTGTTAAATAATTTTTTTCACAGTTTTTTAATTTATCAGATTAACAATAAGAGCAGCAGAAATAAACTGTTTTTCTTTCTGAAAATGCTGCTAAGGAGAAACATCCGATCTCATTCAACTGACCTTCATCTGGACCAGTTTTGGATCAGATCAGACTCAAGCCCCCACAATGCGGCTCAGAAAGTGGTCTCAACCCGGAAGAACCAAAAATTGCAGTTCCACCCTCATCCACTGGGGGCTGGTGTCAGAAGCGAGCAAATCCTCATCGACTCCCATGTTAAAAATACCAATTTCACAGCAGAAATAAACATGTTTACAGCCTGGTACCAAAACATGTTTTTGGTTTAAATGATCTAGTTTACACTCATGACAACTCTGAGGGGGGTGAATTTTTTTCTCACTCTTCTGTTTAAGTGTATTAAAAGCCTAAAATTCTGTATAATTAATGAGCATCAGACCCACGTGACCACAGAGCTAGCTCCGTGGAAAGGCCTCAGTAGAGCCTCGGTCTGGCTTAGAAACTGCTCCGGGATTTTGAGTCTCCATGTTTGTGTATTCTTTTTTGGATATTTTTTGTGCAATTGTTGGACAAAATGACTCGCTGTGGTATTAATTGCACTAATAGAGCGTCCAAGGAGTCTCCACTTAATTTTTTTCGGTAAGTAAAATTATGTTTATGTATTTTAGGTCACTGCCGAGCTGAGCTTAGATTTTAACATGTACTGTTTAACCATGAAATTTAAATGTAATAGGGTAAAACGCAGTGCATTTAACATAATGCTGCACTTTAGAAAATGGGTTGAAATATAACATGTTGGTGGAGCTGGGTTCCGACTACCGGCTTGTGGAGCTCTTGGGAGACCGATGTTTTCCACCCGTTTTCGTCGCCCCGCAGCTCGGCGCATCTCTGTCTGATCGCGGCTTCTGTCTGCTGCGCAGGCTGCCGGCTTGTGGAGCTCTGGGATGGAAACCTTTCCACCCGGTTCTCCCCAGCGGCAGCTCTGCGCATCTCAGATCGCAGCGGCGCTTGTCTGCTGTGCAGCTGCCGGCTTGTGGAGGTCTCGGAGACCTCTGTGTTCCACCCAGTTTTACCCAGCGGTCAGCCCGGCGTAGCTCTGACTCAGAAGCTCTGGTGTTGTGCACAGTTAACTCCGGTTGTAGCTAGGTTGCTACCTCCATTAGCTTAGCTCCCACCTCTGCATTAGCTTTGGGCTAGCTTCAGGTTAGCTTGTAGCTAGTTCGACCGGGTGTCATCAGTTGATCCCAGCCTTACAGCCCCACCCTCAGCTCCACCTCTCTTCCCTTTTATGGAATTGTCTGGGCTTAACGGAACCTGTGACACGGTCAAAATGGAGGTAGTGGCCACCTCCCATTTTAGTACAAAAACTTATTATTGGATTCTATGGAAACCCATTGTCCATATATGTATGTCAATGGATCAGACAGAAGAAGGTCAGTATGTTTTGTTTACTTTTAATTTGCTACAAGCCTACCAGCAGGTGGGGTACATCAGTTTAGAGGTCTTTGACGGTTTGGTAAACCAGAGACCACGTGGTGGACTAGAGACCTTCCGGTGGACCAGAGACAGTGTGATGAACCAGAGACCGTGAAGTGGACCAGAGACCGTCTGATGGACCAGAGGCCATGTTGTGAACCAGTGACTGTCCTGTGGACCAGAGACCGTTTGGTGGACCGGAGACTGCCTGGTGAACCAAAGGCTGTGTGGTGAACCAGAAACCATGTTATGGACCAGAGACAGTGAAGTGGACCAGAGACCATCTGATGGACCAGAGACATTGCTCTATCGCGAGAAGTGGAAGGTGCTGCCTGTCTCCACTCCTGCCTTCAGCTCCATGGAATCTTCTGTTTTTCAAATACCCGGTCCCACTCCTACAGTTATAGCCTTGATCTACCGCCCACCCAAGCCCAATAGTGACTTTTTAAATGACTTCTCCTCATTACTCACCCAGCTCACTACCCTCTCCCCCAATGTCATTCTGCTTGGTGATATAAATATTCATATGGACAACTTGAACCTCCCCCTCACCAGAGACTTCTCCTCCTGCCTCAACAGCTTCGATTTTCAAACATATTCTAATTTTCCCACGCACATTAAAGGTCACTCTCTTGATTTAATCTGCTGCTCTGGTTTAACCCCATCTAACTGTTCTGCTAATGATGTAAATATATCTGATCACTTTTTTCTGTCATTCAACATCCCCCTCTGCTCTTTAAGAACTAAGCCTATCCGTCACATCTCATTCCGCAATATCAAAAACATTAACCCAGACACCCTGTCATCTATTATTAACACTATATCCATCCCTAGTTCTGCTTCTCCTGACCATCTTGTTTCTCATTATAACTCCACACTCCACAATATCTTGGATTCTCTTGCCCCAGTCAAAACTCTGTCCGTCTCCTTTACTAACTCTGCCCCCTGGTTTACCCCTGAACTCCGACAGATGAAAGCCAAAGGACGTCAACTCGAACGCCTCTATAAACGAACTGGTCTTGCAATACACAAAGAAATGCACAAAACTCATCTGCTTCAATACTTGGACTCAATTAAACATACAAAATCTGCTTTCTACTCTGGATTGGTTTCCTCCAATGAAGGCAACTCCAGGACTCTGTTCTCAATAATGCGCAATATTTTTCATCCCCCGGACTCTCTACCCCCCCACCTGTATTCTGCTGACTCATGTAACTCTTTATTAACCTTCTTTATTCAGAAAATTGCTTCCATACACCAGCAATTAATTCCAAGTTCTTCCCCTCCCCCTGAGATTTTTTCACCCGGCCAGTCATTTTGTTCCTTTCTTCTTCCCACCTCATCCGAAATATCTGATATTATCTGTAAATCCAAGCCCACCACCTGCTCTCTCGACCCCCTCCCTACAGTTTTGGTTAAAACATGTCTCACCTCCCTTCTCCCTCTCATAACCACCATAATTCACTCCTCCCTCTCTACCGGTATTGTTCCCTCACTTTTCAAAACTGCATCTATTACTCCAATATTAAAGAAACCCGGCACCGATCCCAATAATTTCAATAATCTTCGTCCCATCTCAAATCTTCCCTTTCTTTCAAAAATCCTTGAAAAAATAATCTCTGCTCAACTCCATGCTCATCTCACGCTCAATAGCCTCTATGAACCCTTCCAGTCTGGCTTTCGTCCTGGCCACAGTACAGAAACTGCACTCATAAAAATCACCAATGACCTCCTCACTGCTGCCGATACTGGACTGCTCTCCATTCTCATCCTCCTCGACTTGAGTTCAGCCTTTGATACCATCTCTCACACCATCCTCCTCCATAGATTGTCTTCCCTTGGCATTTCTCATACCCCGCTTGATTGGTTCCGTTCATATCTCTCTGGTCGTACTCAGTTTATTCAACTCAAATCCTTCACTTCCCGTCCCTTCCCTGTCACTACTGGCGTCCCCCAAGGCTCTGTTCTCGGTCCACTCCTTTTCATCACTTACCTTCTTCCCCTGGGAAATATTTTCCGTAAATTTGACATCCATTTTCATTGTTACGCGGATGACACCCAGCTCTATGTATCCTCCAAACCCTCCTCTTCACTTCCTCCTTCCTCCCTCACCAATTGTTTATCTGAAATCAAAGACTGGTTCACATCAAACTTTCTCAAACTCAACAGTGATAAAACAGAAATGTTACTTGTCGGCACTAAATCTTTTCTATCCAAAATCCACAGCTTTACACTTCCCGTCGACAACTCCTTAGTTTCCCCCTCCCCTCAGGTCAAGAGTCTGGGTGTCATCCTCGACTCCTCACTATCCTTCCAGTCCCACATAAACAATATTACCCGGTCTGCCTACTTCCATCTACGTAACATTAACCGCCTACGCCCCTCCCTCACTACTCACTCGGTCGCCATTCTTGTCCACAGCCTCATCACTTCCCGTATTGACTACTGCAACGCTCTTCTCTTTGGTCTTCCTCACAAATCCCTCCATAAACTCCAACTTCTCCAGAACTCGGCAGCCCGCATCATTTCCAGAACTCCCTCCTTCCACCACATCACACCTGTTCTTCAGCAGCTCCACTGGCTCCCAGTCACTTCCAGAATCCAATTCAAAATTCTGCTATATACATTCAAAGCCATCCATAACCTAGCTCCACCGTACCTCTCAGACCTCCTTCATCCTTCAACCTCCACCCGTTCCCTCAGGTCCTCCTCCTCCATCCACCTCTCAGTCCCACCTTTCCGTCTGGTCACTATGGGGAGCAGGGCCTTCAGCCGCTCTGCTCCCCAGCTCTGGAACTCACTTCCTCCTGACCTCCGTAACATTGATTCCCTCACTCTCTTTAAAACCAGACTCAAAACTCACCTGTTCCGTCTGGCATTCCAATAATTACTCTCTTTGCTCCAATCTGTCTGTTTGTTTTATGCTGTTTTATCTTTTATTGTTGTGTATTTTATCTCTGTAAAGTGTCCTTGAGTGTTCAGAAAGGCGCTGTTGAAATAAAATGTATTATTATTATTGTGATAGACCATAGACCGTGTGTTGGACCAGAAACCATGTGGTGCAGAGACCATGGTAATTAAATAAATAAAACAAAGCTTTTTCTGTTTTAACACAACATTAGGTGATTAACTGGATCCTGCAGAGCTCGATGAGCTGCTGATCAGGTGATTCCACCATTTAGGTGGAATTTAGTCAATGAAACACCCAAAACAGTTTGGGTGGGGGGTGGAGGACCGGGGCTGGACGTGAGATGGGTTTATTGATAGAACAAAGTCAGTCACTAAACATGCTTCAGAATGGAGAAGTGACTGGTATTTTTAGGGACTTCAAGCCCTGCCCCCTGAAGACGTGGTTCCATCTTTGCTTCTCTCCAGTTTTGCATGAAGCCTTGTGGGTTGGCCTTGTGGTAGAACTTTGTGTTCCGCATGTACAGAAACCCATCCTACAGGCAGGAAGTCCCGCCCACAGTCACACAGTGTACTCTGAAGAGGCCGCTGCCCTCAGACATGTTTTCTGCACGTTCCACACGTCACCCAGAGCTGAATGTCAGCAACACATCCGAGTCTGGGACATTAAACCACACACTATCTGGTTCAGAACCCTGATCATCTCATACCTGTAAAAGCTTAGTCCAACAACTCTCAGTTAGAGGGAAATCACTGGAAATAACTTTAAGGGCTTTGAAAACACAAATTAAACATCAGGCTGATTATTCATGAGTTCAATAAATAACCAACAATAAAAGGTTTTTAATAATAAAAGTTAAAATAGCTTAAATAGAAAGAAGAGTCACATTTACTTTATTAATTCAACACATTGTTTTTAAACTGGTGGAAAACAGCATAAAATAAAATGTAAAACAGCAGAAAAATTTAAAACACAGTTTAGAGAAATTCAAAACAAAAAACAAGGAATTATTACAAAAATAACCAACAGGGATGAAAGGGAAGAAATAGTTTGGCTTATTGGAATTGTTGTTGCAGAAGCGTCAGAGAGAGAGAGAGAAACAGAAGTGCACGTTATATGTAAACACACACACACACACACACACACACACATGTGTGTGTTTATGTCCCTCAGCCCCAGCGTTAACATCCAGCAGGCTTTTCTTGTTGTTCGGCTCTACACACACACACACACACATGCACGCACGCACGTACAAGCACACACACACAGACACACACACACATGCACGCACGCACGTACAAGCACACACACACACACACACAGACACACACACACACATACACATGCACGCACGCACAAGCACACACACACACACACACACACACACACACACACACACACACACACACACACACACACACACACCCTGCAAAAAAGGCTTTGCAACCTTATATCAACAGGAAGTTACCGCCAATGTGAACCAGGATTTTCACATTAAAACTTAAAAACTCCCAGAATTACAAACTTAAGAACTACAAGTGCATCTTGAGATTTACAGAAATAAAATAACTGAAAACAATTTCTGATGCTGTATTTCTAGCCTAACTGTTACAAAAACTTAATTAAACTGTCATAAATTTATTTAAGGGAACAGGAGCTGAAGCGTTTTTTATGGCATGTATTATTTAGCTTTTAAGCATGTTTGTATTGAGATATCTGGAGTTGCATATCTTGACAATTTCTAATCTGTGGGTCTGAAGCTGAAACGTTTTAGTCTAGTGAACTAGACCAAACTCTTGCTTTACAAATATAATATATATATATAATATATTTATTTAGTCTGGCTTGCCAGGCTAGAAACGTTTGGGAACCACTAAGAGCAGCGATTCCCAAAAGGAGGTGCGCCTCCCCCTAGTGGTACGTGAGCACGTTACAGGGGTGCACATTTTTCATGCCTTTTAACAACATTCTAACACAGTGAAGCAATACATATTTTTGAGATTTAATTAACAAAGTGGTTCTCTTGCATCTCTCTTAGACGATGACGATTGGCTGTGGAGACATCTGAAGAGTCAAGCCCAAAGAGAAGCCATTCAGCTTGACAATAAACTGCAGGTTCTAGTAAACTGTCTCCTGGGTCCGGTTTCAACTTTCACACTAGTTTAATGGTGCCCCCTAGTGGCTGGATGCTTCAACAGCTGCTTGATGATCAAACTGACATTTTCTTTAATGGGTTTTTCTCTGTAATAATTACATTTTAAAATATGTAAATGTACAGTCAAACAAGAGTCCCGTGTGTGTTATGGCTGCAGCAGGCAAACAGGGTCTGAAGGTCCAAGAACCAGGTGACTGGACTAAAGCTAGGACTAATGATGTCACAAACAGGAATAATGACGTCACACTTCAAAGCAAATTGTTTTAACCTTTATTAAACATAGCTTGCAAGAGATAAATATTACAAAGTTATTTCCTCCAAAATTAGCTTATTTTTTTCAGTGAATGCATAATTGTCAATCAACTGGCAGTATTCAAACAGCATTATTTTCTATTACTTTTTGATGATAGTTAAATATCAAGTATGTGCAAAAGGTCAGGATTGAAGTAAGCAAAACAAAAAGGTCTTGGATTAGTCTCTGGCTGCTTTCAGCATCTTTTACTGCTTGTCCAGATGTTTGCTTCAGCAAAGTCAACGTTTTGGAAAAAGAGACTCAAAACTTAACTTGATGAACCTGATGCTGCAGTAAACTGTTCCCTGCATTAGCGACAACAACTGATAGGAGATAAAGCCAAACAGTACAGGAGCACACGGGTTGGATGCTGGTGTCGGCAGAAAACATGGTGACTGATTCAGGATCAGCTGCCCGCAGGATGAGAGGGCCTCGTCGGAGCTGACCGGGTTTCAGAGGCCAGATACGGTTTAGGATCGGATTTTAAAACTACTACAAATAAAACGGAACATCAACTACAAATTATGAACTAATTATTCATGAGCGAGCCGTCTGAACTGTGCTCCTCTCTGGGCCTCAGCCTGCAGGTGCTGCTCGTCTGAACCGGTCAACACTTTCCTGCAAACTTGTAAAAATCCAAAATTACAAAATTAAGCAAATGCATTCATCAAGACCACGTGGGCGGGCGGGGTCAGGGATCCCTACCATTTTGCACATTAGTTACACAATAATACACAGTGATCACAAAACAAAATGACAAGCTTCACAATATTCATGGCTTTTGTTTGCTTTTCTACACAATGTACAACCAGTTTATTTCTTTTTCAGTTCAAAGGAGGAAAAAAGCTTCTGTACAATAAGTCATTATTACTTCAGGCCAGCAGGTATCCTGTCGTCTCTTCAATACATTTTTTTTAAAACTGCATCAAAACGAAACAGAACTCAGGCGGGACGCTGAAATGAGAAGGATTCTGGATTCTGAAACGACCGTAAGTCCAGAACCAGAGGCTGATGGATGGGCGGTTCCCGTCGGCAGCAGAGGATGAGCTGAGCAGAACCCGGATCTGAAACCACGCCCACACCGCCCATCCTGCACCAAGGGGAACCAAAACGTGGTCCAGCATCTACAATGGCTTCAGAGATGGGGCGCTTCTGTCACTGGTGGGTATGGATCTCTAAAGTCCAACCAGAACCAAACCGGTCCAAACAATGTCCTCATCTGAAACAATTACGACCTGGAGCTGCACGAGAAACAGGCCGGACTGGTTTCACGAGACTCGGGCGGATCTTTGGTTCTGGACGAATGACTAACGACGAGAACAGAACCAGATTTTATCAGCTGACGTGTTTTTATCTGAACCTTAAACTTTTGGACCCTTATGGTAAAGTCTCCCACCTCACCCCGGCTCAGAAGTTCTGATCCAAATGACAGAACCATGGCAGTAACAGGACCAACAGGGAGAATGAGCGTGGTTCTGTTTGTTGATAAAACGTTCAGCTAGTCCCTCACGGCCCGCATGTCCACTCACTGGTACCTGAGCTGCTGCGAACCAAGGAAACAGAACCTTTGGAGCAAAAGTCAGATTGGACCATCTGGAAAATGTTTTCAGTCTGTCAGAATAAAATCCAGGTTCTGGTTCTGAATCTGTTATGAGTGTAACATGATGTTTAGGAGTCTGAACCGGTCCTTCAGGTTCTGGGCAAATAAACACGTCCAGAACTGAATTCTGCAATGGACAAAACCAAGAAGAGAATCCAGACAGAACGGAACCAGAACTAGTTTCAATCAACAGGTACTGGACAAAAGGCCCGGCTCAAAGTCGGACCAAGTGCTTGGGGGCAGGAACTACTGGGCCTTGTTGGGGTCAGGACCCAGTAGGACTGGACCAGAACCAGAACCTTTATCCTTCAGTCTGGGTCGGTGTGTAAACACTAAAGCTTTGAGGGTCGACCCAGACCCTCTGAAGAGAGCTGGTCTCAGATCAGCACCTGGGGCTTCGTGTCCCACACAGGTACGGAGATTGTCTGCCCCCCCACAGAGTGAAGTCTTCCAGCGGGCCGCACTCTGCAGAGACGGGCTTTATGGTTCTGATGAGCTCAGGCGATGCTGCCGACGGTAACTAAACTAAACCCAGCTGATCCAAACAGGGCTTAACTGGACTGCACCCCGCTCACCAGCAGCATCTACACACAGACTGGACCAGGTTCTGGAGTCCAAACAGGTGCAGAATACAGAAGAACCAGTAGAAAACCAGTAAGAAACCCTGAACCGTTTCACACCAACATCCCGACTTCTGTTCCGACATTCGTTTCCTTTTCACCAAAACAAAAACAAACCATTTCCAATTGGAAACATGAAAAGTGCTCCTCCGGAGTGAGGCGTGCACGCTATGATTGATCCGTGTCTCTCCCGTAAAAGATCCAAATTCCTTAGTTCTCTGAAGCTAGGCGTCTGTACACGGTCCATAGAGATCTTTAAGAGTTCCTGTTACGGGCTGATTATCGTCTCCGGGGGCTGAAACCTCTCAGGTAAGCCACCGCTTCGTCAGGAGACGCCGCACAAAAACAAAAAGAGAGAAAAGATGAAGGGAAAGCCTGGCAGCCTAAAAACCAAAGACAGACCAGAACCAGAGAACCGGGTCCCGGGTCCGGAGTCACATCTGGACTTCATGTTCTGTACATTATCAAAAACACCTAAAGTCAAGAGGGGTAGAAAAGGTTCGTACTGCTGGCAGGTGAGATGGAAGCAGGACGTTTCTCCTCCTGAAAACTGGGCAGAGCCACAGACGCTGGCCTGTGATTGGTCACACTCGTCAGGTGAGTCAGGTGTAGAACAAAAAACCTGCAGATGAGGAAAGGTGGTCTGTACACATCATCACCAGTCTCCAGATCAGTCCAGTTCACGAGTTCTGATGGCGGCCGGGTTCTGACCCGTCCGCTGAAATGATCCATGCTGAGTGCTCTTCTCAAGTGCAGGCTCGGCCCTTTTGGGTCCGGTACTTTTACATCTGTCCAATCTGTGATAGCTAACTTAGCACTTTTACAAAGTACAAAGTGGTGTTTATCGTTGCATAGCAACCAGAGTGCACCCTGTTGGTCTGGTCTGGGTCAGAATAAACCTGGAGCCGAGTAGAGACAAAAACTGGACATGAACTCAGAACCGTGTGAGGATTTACCGCCTCCACTCAGAGGGAACGAACAGAACCACCTTGGACTCAAACTACAGGACCACCTAGCAGACCGGGCCTACCGGGTCAAACTGGACCACCGGATAGACCCGGTAGGCCCGACTGATCCAGCGGAGCAGGTGGACCCGCTGCCACCGGGCCTCATAAAGGGAACAATTCTACTTTAACAAGAAGGAAGATGTTCCAACAGTCTGAGTCCAGCCTGGTGGGTTCTGGCGTTTTCGTTTCAGGTAGGCACACGGACAGGCACTGCATGCGATGATGAGTAGTGAGATGAAGGTCTCGGCTGATTTGGGATCAGAACAGGGTGACTAGGCCGGCCTCTGGCGGGGCTCATTTCTGTCCGGTGATGGACTGGGATATGGATCGAGGTGGAATCATGTCCAACAAGTACTCCCTCTGACGGTCCGCTAGGCTGGAGGTCTTATGAGCCCCGACTGCTGCAGGATTCAGGTACGCAATGTTCAACCCTGCAGGACCAGAACACAGGAGGGACAATGTGAGGAGAACTTTAGCACCTCTGATGACCTTTAGATCAAGTTAAGAAAAGTTTTCTCATCAATATAAATTTATTTCAATGGTACAAGAAACAGAGACGTTGCCCCAAAGTCTGGTCCTGAGCCTGTGGGTGGACACCCTGTCTACTATGCCACTAGGCATGCCACTAGCTGGATTTCCTACCCCCTTGATGGACTTCAAGCATGGATAGGCTGGCATTAGCATCGGAGAGGCTAGCCATTAGCATGTCTCGGAGAGTCACTAGTCAGCTAGTGGCCAGCCTAGGCATGATAATGGCTAGCCTCTCCGATGCTAACGCCAGCCTATCCATGCTAATGGTCCATCAAGGGGGTAGGAAATCCAGCTAGTGGCAAGCCTAGGCACGCTAATGGCTAGCCTCTCCAATGCTAACACCAGCCCGTCCAGGCTAACGCTAGCCTATCCATGCTAATAGACAGCAGAGGGAGTATGTGAACCAGTCAATGACCAGCCGAGGGCTGCTAGTCCCTAGCGTATCTAGTAGTAACGCCGGTAAAGGTGCTATTTCTCAGTAAGCAGCGCCAACCTCTCAGTTACCGGCGCCAGCTTATCATTAATCAGATCGGTAGTTTGCTTCAGAATTTATGGCCCCCATACCGCGCCATAGTCTACCTGGTCATGTCTACCTGGTCAGTGTCTTCCATACACACTGTCTCCTTAAAGGGCCCATATCATGGAAAATTCACATTTTGAAGCTTTGTCGCATGTGATATTGTCATTTGGCTGCATTCATGCATTTTCCTGTTTCAGCTGCAAATTCTGAATTTTATTTTGAAATTCCTGAAACGGCCTAATGCATAAGTTGTACGCCACTCCATCTTGCTGCTCCCAACATCAGACCCTGCTCCTCCCCCTGGAACCTGCCTCCCCTGGCCAGCTCAGGGTAAGTGACGAAGGTGACTAGTGTCGTGTAAGACACGAGGGGTTAGTGTGCTGGGCTGGAGCACCATAGCCATAAATCAGGATTTTGGCAGTTCGTAGGAACATTTCAAATTTCATTCGTAGGTTTGAGTAAATATTCATTTTAATAATAAAGAACTAATTTCAGATATATTCTGTAACCTGCATCTGGATCTGAAATAAACTTTAATTGACTTATCAGAAATCCAGTAGCTTGAGTTTTATTGGAGAACTAAAATAACAAAAACTACTTTAGCGTTTACACTATTTATATGTGAGACTCTTATTGTGAAGGAATCCTTCTTTACTCGTCCAGTGTCCAGATTTCACTTTCTTTGGCTAAGAAAGGACTTTTTTCTTCCCTCTGCTCCTCTGATTGCTCCTCTAACTCTGTTGAATCCACCTGTTCAGGTCACCTCCCAGGGTTCTCAGAGCCCCTGCTTGCAGTGGACCCAGGGCACACAGTGACCTTCGCCCTGCCCCATCCACTACATCTCTGCTGCTTTTTACAGATGATCAAAACTCAGAGAATTCAAAAAAAGCACCTAAAAGAAACCATAAGAATCAAAGTGTGACCAACATCCTGAAGGTTCCCCAGCAGCTGGGCCCTGGAGGAGGGCTCTCTGTACCAACCTGGGATGTTGTAGATTTGACGGCGGCTGTCGTGCTGCAGCCGGTTGCTGCTGACTCCCCCGCTGCCACAGTGCTTGGCACTGCTCATCCCCATCAGGCTGCTGGCCACGGATAACTGAGACGCTTGGGCGAAGTTGGACAGGACGCCTCTGGCTGAGTTAGACAGACCTCGCTGGAGAGAAGCCTGAGGTTGAGGAGCCTGGAGACCAAGAGACCATCAAAGTTTATCCTGAGTCACACAGACCAGCGCTGAGATCGACACGACTTCAGATTTCAGAACAAACACAACCGGATCAGAAGTTCACAGAATTCAGCGCTGTCAGGCTGCAGCGCGAGTTTTACTAGAGAACATTAATAATATCAAATGGTTTGGCTCTTATTTTGAAGGGTTGAAGCAAGACAATAAAAGCCTCGGACTGATCCAACGCTACACGGTAAAGAGCACGCCAGCCTCAAGTACAACAGAAAAGTTCTCGTCCCCAGAGAGAATCCACCGCTTCTACTGTCATCTTTAGATTTGAGTTAAACCTCCAAAAGGTTAACAAAATAAATCCCACTGTCCTCGTTCGACCGTGATGAGTCCAGACGTTCCACAACAAAACCAGAAATCACACTAATTCATCTCCTCCAGGCCACGATGACGATTATTCATAACAGACACAGAAACACTCATGAATGAATCAAAAGCCCCTTAAAACAGTAAAGCTGTTTTCAGCCACTTCAAAATAAACACAGGATTGGCAAACAACAGACTCCAAGCCACCATCTTGGTCAGTGCTCCGTTATCCTGTCGTTTGTGCCAGAACCAGGGGTTCTTTCCATCGTAGGGCTTTGCTTAGTGGTGGTTTTACCATTAGGCATAGGTCGGCGGCCGCCTGGGGCCCCCTAGCTCTGACTGCCGGCACCCCTCTATTAATGCCACAATGGACTATTCCTTTAAGACTCCATGCACAAACAGGAAGTGATTGGTAGTCATTCCACTCCAATCCAGTTGGTGGCTGTAATGCACCAAATTGCTGTTTGCCAAGTGCCAAAAGACCATAAATAAGAAGAAGAAGAGAGGCGGGAGCGTAACAAACTCGAAGCGATAGTCAAAACATTAAGCATGAAATGGAGTTATCCTAGTGGCTCCAATAAGAGAAAGAAGCAGCTTGCTTTAAAAAAGCTTTTATCTTCACTTCCAAAAGTGACGTTGTTTTTCATTGTAAACATCAAAAGGAAGCAGCAAAGGAAAGACGATGCAAAATGTTTCAAGGGAGGAAAACAGACCAAAGTGGAAAATAGAAGAAAGGCTAAAGCACAGGAGCACTGGCAGGAAGAAGAAAGCAGAGCAAATGTTGAAGGCACTCAAAGGAAGCGAAAGACAGGAAAAAAGAGGACTGATCAAAAGTGAAAATAACTCATGTCAGAAGAGGGGAGTTTCGCAAATCCAGTTAAAGATAAGAATTGTCGAAAATTCAGAGTAAGGGGCCCCATGTCTGCGTTCACCTTGGGCCCCTAAATTGCTAAATCCGCCACTGGTTTTGTTAGAGGGTTGTGTTGGGCTATTTGTCTGGGCTCCTGGGACATTGTGAGCCCCAACAACTACAACCTACTGAATGAAAGCATTGGCCTAGAACTACATTAAAGCCATATTTTGCAATTTTTTCACATTTTTACATCAATATTCTTGAGCCAGTGTGTTCTACAATTATCTTTTACAGGGTTAATGAAATGCCACTCAGATCCCCACTGCCCTCTGTGGCAACCGTATTGCACTTGCAACTTCAGAGTGCCGGTCTAGTCCCTGTTGGACTTAGTAAAGGTGGAGATAACATGCCAGCACTGCAGTCTGCTTCCAGCACGTTTTAGATTGTGAGCGCAGCTGATTTGTTGGATTTAGTGAAGAACCGCTCCTGTAGAAACTAATGAAAGCTGGGGAGACATTTCAGCTGTAATATTTGGCATTTTTCACTTTTGGTTCCACACTAGGGGGCAATAAAAGCAAGAAAAAACTTCCTTTAAATAGAATACGTTTTTTTTGAATGATGAACCATGGCTCCTCGTGTAGGCTCCTGAAGCATTGAGTAAGATGGTGGCCGTGCGACCTGCCCGTCATCGCTAGTAGCCATCAGTTTTTCCATTATACTGGTTCCAGCAAGCCACGTAAAGGTTTTAAAGGCGTAACTACAGGCTGATTTAGTAGAAGTCGTGTGTTCATGTGTGGGGGGTGCAGCTACCTGACGGAGGGCGTGCTGTCGGATCATGGTGTCGGTCTTGGACACACTGGACCCAGTAGGGGCTGAGCTGGGGGAGAGGGCTGCTTGCTGCTGCAGCCTCTGTTCAATCTCCTGTCACACACACGTGCGCGCGCGCACACACACACACACACACACACACACACACACACACACACACACACACACACACACACACACACATTAATAATTCACAGAGGAAAGCACCTGAACCAACACCTGTCTGCGTCGGTCCTGGGCAGGGTAACACAGGAACGGGTAGAACCCTCCATGACAGCTGAGGGAGAAGAGAAAGGATTACGGAGGTTTAGGACCATGCAGCTAACCTGCTCTTGCTGTAAAGCCTTCACAAAGGCGTTCTTCAGTCGGTTGGTGTGCTCGGCCTTCAGAGCCTTCTTCTGATTGGATGTCATGCACTGCTCACAGAGGATCCGCCCACTCTTCTCTTGCTTCCAGTGGGGAGTGAAGTCAGTTTGGCATTGGGCACAGAAGAAAGGCTCCATACGGGCCAAAGTTCCTCTGAGTTTACCTGCAGATAACATCTCAGCTCAGACCAGCGTCTGATAAAACACCTGGAGGAAATCCTCTGGGCTTGGAGCCATGATGCCTTTCCTCTCCTCAAAAAGAGGGAAAGCCCACACCTAGGATCTGGTTAAGGGATTGCTGGCCTCTGCTTTGCAGCTTTAGTGTAAACCTTTGGTGTTTGTGGACTCACCCTGACTGTCCAGCACGCT